>NC_036871.1:4241707-4266424 GCF_002910315.2 Salvelinus sp. IW2-2015
TATACATAATTTACACACACACACACACACACACACACACACACACACACACACACCACACACACACACACACACACCCACAACACACACACACACACACACACACACACACACACACACACACACACACACACCACACACACACGCACACACAGTGATGTCAGGTCAGACAGTTCCAGCTCAGAGAGGCACAGCTCATGAGCTCCATCAGCAGCAGATTTTAGAATGGAAATTGAATGTGTTTATACAACAAATGTTAGTGCATCGAATCGCATTGAACCGTTTCAAACTAAAACGTATCATTGCTGTATCATATCGGAGCCCATGTATCTAGATATGTATCGAATAGTCTTGAAAGGGAAAGATGCACATCACTAATGTTTTACTTTCCTATTGCACTGTATAATACCAAGGCCTCAAACTGTGGTTTTCAAGTCTCTTTCAGACAGCTTAGGTTTTAGTGCTTTCAAAGTGACAACTCAGCATACCACATAGAGAAAGGGTACAATAGAAGATTTATTAAAGCTGGAATCCGTACATGGTGAAAGTGCCACATCCGTTTGGAATATTACAACAACAAAGAAGTTACTTCAAACAACAAACCATTTCTTTCCCCTCAGTCATCCCTTTTATGCGCAACAGAACAGCAGAATATGTACAATTCTTCTTTTTTTTTACCACGATGCTGGACCTGGACCTTCCTCCGCATCCTCAACAAAACAAAAACAATAACAAAGGCGCTGGGGCAAACAGTGGCACTGTTTGACCTTAAAGCTTCAAGCTTTAAAGGTATGGTTTTTTTCAAAAAGTGAACTATCCCTTTAAGTCAGCTGTGATGTAACATTCTCCCAGCTGTCAGTGCATACAGTATAGTGTACAACTGACCTCTTACATGTGTTCATGAAGATGAGTGTTCTTTTCGACAAGTGGTCTTTACACAGCTGAACACATAAAGTGATACGTCAGAGGAGTAGAGGAAGGTAAACTCAAGTCAACTCAGTTTACACAGCTGTTACGCAACAAGATACAATTATATTTTTATTAGTGGAAAACTTTAGTATGGCTCAGCGTTAGCTTAGCATCAATGTTCAAAGAAGACGAGAGCTCAAATTCAATGCAGGCTAGTCTGCTATGTACCTCTGTACACTTGAAGGCATAATGTGTGTACTCCAGAATGATTGAGTGTTGATTCAGGTAAAGACTTAGTTGAGACTGACTGCTCTTTTTTGTCTGCAGGGACTCTATGGTTCCGACGGCTCCTTTTGGCCTGAGAGACACGTCGGCCATGGTAAGGACAGATGCCCACCGGGCCCTCATTAAACGACAAGGCCAAATCATTATGGATCACTTGTTCCCCGTCCACCAGTGGAGGCTGGGGCTTCATCCCATATGGCAGTCTATTCTACATTGTGCATTACTTTTGACCAGTGCCCTATGGGCATTGGTCAAAAGTAGTTCACTATTAGACTAAATAGGGTATGATTTCGAACGCAGCCTGGGTGATGAGTGGCAAAGTGAGACCCCCGCCCTTCCCGATCCTACCGAGCCAGTGTGCAGCAGCTGTGGGCTATCATTAGCAGATGACAAAGCCCATTAGGGTCTTACTCTGCAGGCCCGGAGTGGATCTGACAAGCTACTTTAGCCCTGGCCCACATCGACAGCACCAGCAAACCACTCAAATATAAGCACATATAGCCACAAACAGACTAAACCAGTCAGTACTAGACCAGTCTGTTAGTAGCCTAGCTTAACATCTGAAAACCCACTGTCCAATATAACACACTCTAGCCACACACAGTGATGTCAGGTCAGACAGTTCCAGCTCAGAGAGGCACAGCTCATGAGCTCCATCAGCAGCAGATTTTAGAATGGAAATTGAATGTGTTTATACAACAAATGTTAGTGCATCGAATCGCATTGAACCGTTTCAAACTAAAACGTATCATTGCTGTATCATATCGGAGCCCATGTATCTAGATATGTATCGAATAGTCTTCACACACACACACACACACGCACACACAGTGATGTCAGGTCAGACAGTTCCAGCTCAGAGAGGCACAGCTCATGAGCTCCATCAGCAGCAGATTTTAGAATGGAAATTGAATGTGTTTATACAACAAATGTTAGTGCATCGAATCGCATTGAACCGTTTCAAACTAAAACGTATCATTGCTGTATCATATCGGAGCCCATGTATCTAGATATGTATCGAATAGTCTTGAAAGGGAAAGATGCACATCMCTAATGTTTTACTTTCCTATTGCACTGTATAATACCAAGGCCTCAAACTGTGGTTTTCAAGTCTCTTTCAGACAGCTTAGGTTTTAGTGCTTTCAAAGTGACAACTCAGCATACCACATAGAGAAAGGGTACAATAGAAGATTTATTAAAGCTGGAATCCGTACATGGTGAAAGTGCCACATCCGTTTGGAATATTACAACAACAAAGAAGTTACTTCAAACAACAAACCATTTCTTTCCCCTCAGTCATCCCTTTTATGCGCAACAGAACAGCAGAATATGTACCAATTCTTCTTTTTTTTTACCACGATGCTGGACCTGGACCTTCCTCCGCATCCTCAACAAAACAAAAACAATAACAAAGGCGCTGGGGCAAACAGTGGCACTGTTTGACCTTAAAGCTTCAAGCTTTAAAGGTATGGTTCTTTTCAAAAAGTGAACTATCCCTTTAAGTCAGCTGTGATGTAACATTCTCCCAGCTGTCAGTGCATACAGTATAGTGTACAACTGACCTCTTACATGTGTTCATGAAGATGAGTGTTCTTTTCGACAAGTGGTCTTTACACAGCTGAACACATAAAGTGATACGTCAGAGGAGTAGAGGAAGGTAAACTCAAGTCAACTCAGTTTACACAGCTGTTACGCAACAAGATACAATTATATTTTTATTAGTGGAAAACTTTAGTATGGCTCAGCGTTAGCTTAGCATCAATGTTCAAAAGAAGACGAGAGCTCAAATTCAATGCAGGGCTAGTCTGCTATGTACCTCTGTACACTTGAAGGCATAATGTGTGTACTCCAGAATGATTGAGTGTTGATTCAGGTAAAGACTTAGTTGAGACTGACTGCTCTTTTTTGTCTGCAGGGACTCTATGGTTCCGACGGCTTCCTTTTGGCCTGAGAGACACGTCGGCCATGGTAAGGACAGATGCCCACCGGGCCCTCATTAAACGACAAGGCCAAATCATTATGGATCACTTGTTCCCCGTCCACCAGTGGAGGCTGGGGCTTCATCCCATATGGCAGTCTATTCCCTACATTGTGCATTACTTTTGACCAGTGCCCTATGGGCATTGGTCAAAAGTAGTTCACTATTAGACTAAATAGGGTATGATTTCGAACGCAGCCTGGGTGATGAGTGGCAAAGTGAGACCCCCGCCCTTCCCGATCCTACCGAGCCAGTGTGCAGCAGCTGTGGGCTATCATTAGCAGATGACAAAGCCCATTAGGAGTCTTACTCTGCAGGCCCGGAGTGGATCTGACAAGCTCACTTTAGCCCTGGCCCACATCGACAGCACCAGCAAACCACTCAAATATAAGCACATATAGCCACAAACAGACTAAACCAGTCAGTACTAGACCAGTCTGTTAGTAGCCTAGCTTAACATCTGAAAACCCACTGTCCAATATACACACATAGCCACACACAGACTACACCAGCCATTAAGTATAGTTGCCGTATTGCCTTGATATATTATTGTATTTTCTTATGCTAATTTCAACATGTTTAAGTCCTACAGAGAACCACTAAAATGCATGAGAAACAAGAGAGCTTCAAACAATCAGATGACACAACCAATTTACAACTCAACCCTCACACCTGTCTGCAATCAACCATGAGCCAACCACATAGTACTGATTATTCAATATAACAACAGCTATTTTAGTCCCCTACGATGAAATCCCACCTTTTGGCCAAAGGCGGGATCTATAGTAATCAACTGAAATTCCAAACGTTAAACAAGCATATCGCCTGTCTCGTTTGAGCTTAAATGGTTGTCACTAATTGGCCCAAATGGGGGTGCTGCATCATTCCTGGGGGACAGAGTATGTGAGCGAAGCGGAGCTGGAGTGGAGCAAGATTCCCAAAGGCTGGAGCTTCGGCCTTCTCGCCCGCTCCAATTTTGCTCCAGTAGCACTCACTTCAGGAGCTTAGGGCCTGCCTACCCCAGCATGCATTTGAAGTCTACTTGTGTGCTGCTAATAGTCCCTTGCTTTAGCTACTGTCACAAAGTTCACTAAATATTTTCATAAAGAAACTGATAAAAACACACAGGGGCTAAATCAAGGTGACTTACAAAAATGCAGACCAAAAGCAAGAGAGGGAGTGCAGTGAGGTAGTGTCCACTGTTATGTGTAAGGCTTGGATGCCACCTGCTGGTATGGTGCAAAACTGTTAGGTTATAGACCAGATGCCATTGTTCTATGCGTAGGATATAGCAGTTGTTACATGCTAGCTATATGAAACATCCACAACTAAAGAATCTTTGTGGAATCTGAAAAGACACTTATCCCAAAAGTATGATGGTGTACTTACTACATGCACATGCTAAAAGAAAGAAATTAGGTGAGTAAAAAACAAAGTGTGTCATTGTAGCAAAGCATTTATAAACTAAAACTGGTCTCTTAAATGTTTCGTTCATTTTTGTTATATTATCTATGCAATAGGCCATAATTGATTTAGGCTCAATAGGCCTTGCATATTCCCACGTTCAAGGAGCTTTCCGTTTTGATGAGGTTATTTTGCCTAAAAACCTTAAGGCCTACCTATAGAAAAATGAAAAATCCACAACTCTGCATCTCTGCCCTGTCTGGCAGAAAGGGTGTTTAGAATCCCCAGTGGCTCTGTAAGCGTGGAGAGGATATTCTCCGCTGCTAGCGGCTCTCCAGGCACCATAGTATGAGCCTGAAGCCACAGACTGGCCATACTCGTGTTTCTAAAAATGAATTAAAAGGCACTAATAAGTCATTTGTATTTCATTCTAAGTAAGCCACAGCCTATATGCGCAATTTATAGACTATAATGATTTAATACAATGAAACGTTTAAATGCTGCTTGCTTTATGTCCCTACCAGCCTATTGTGTCACCCTCACAAATGCTTCACAATGTATTTATTTTGTAGGCTATAGCCTTGAAAAAATTGAAATAATATAACTTAAGTAATTAATTTTCGTTCTTTCTAAGGCTCCCTGTCTGGCTCCTGACCTATTTAGAGTGTTTTTATGCTGTTCAATACGACATGTAGCCTATTTGAAATGATGTTATCTTCTTACATTAATATTTTCATGTGTATTCAAATACTTTTCATTAAAATCCATATGGTTTGGTTTCAATACTACACAAATAGATTGGTGTTGGTTAAACTGCATACCACTGCTGGCTTGCTTCTGAAGCTAAGCAGGGTTGGTCCTGATCAGTCCTTGGATGGGAGACCAGATGCTGCTGGAAGTGGTGTTGGAGGGCCAGTAGGAGGCACTCTTTCCTCTGGTCTAAACAAAGATCCCAATGCCCCAGGGCAGTGATTGGGGACACTGCTCTGTGTAGGGTGCCGTCTTTCGGATGGGACGTTAAACGGGTGTCCTGACTCTCTGAGGTCATTAAAGATCCCATGGCACTTATCGTAAGAGTAGGGGTGTTAACCCCGGTGTCCTGGCTAAATTCCCAATCTGGCCCTCAACCATCACGGTCACCTAATAATCCCCAGTTTACAATTGGCTTATTCATCCCCCTCCTCTCCCCTGTAACTATTCCCCAGGTCGTTGCTGCAAATGAGAACGTGTTCTCAGTCAACTTACCTGGTAAAATAATGGATAAATAAAATAAAAAATTGTGATTTTAATGAACGGAGCAAATTTGGAGTGGGAGTTTTTTTTTCTGTGAGCCTGGAGCGGTGTTTAGCTGAGCTGTAGGAAAAGACATGGAGTACCACTCTGGTGGGGGAGGACATATTTACCGTTGCCTTGTTCTCACTTCCTTTTACCGTCTCTTTCTAGCTAATTTGATCAATTATACCAGTGCAAAAAATGTTTTATTATTGCAATATTTTTATTTACCACCTTTAGAACTTCTTTAGATGACAGTCGTTGAATTCAATCATACAGAACAGCTCAATGTTTTTTATTTGATTCTATTCCATTTGAATGGTGACAGCTTTTGCAATGACTCTAGCTGTCATTCAGAAATAAATTGTACCGCTTGTCAATCATCTTTGTCAAACATGTTTCTACCACAGTAATTACATTAATGATCTGGATATCTACAGTAGGATTTCTAAGCGGCGACGAATAGGGAGAAACTTTAAAGGGTGTGTAGCTCTGGCCCCATCATTGCTGGAAAATACGGACTGGAGCAACAGGGAAGACCACAGTTTGTAACTATTTTACACTGGACTCGTGATTTTAATGAATGATTTTAGGATTTTAAGGAATAGACTTTGGTTTATTGTAAGCATATATTCAAAGACAATTGTGTGGCATTGTATTGCTCAACATCTTTGTGCCTCAGGCCTAACTCAGCAGGAGGTGGATCTGGAGTGGACTGCGCAGAAGGGAAACCATGAACAGACATCCCAACCCCTTACACTGGAGAAGACCTTTTCTCTTTTTGAGAATAAAATTCCACTTCCCCCAATTAGTGGGTGGCCTAAATGTTTCCCTATTTCTATTCCCCAAAAATGTCCATACTTTATACTGTGAGGCTGCCTGAGAGACCGGTCCTTTTCAACATCACCAGCTGTCATCATAGGCATCTCTATGGTGAGAAACATTTTGGTCACCAAGGCAAAAACCCTGTGTTACCCAGGAGCACGAGTACCGGACATAACAAGGCTGCTTCCGACTGTTCTACCACAGATGCCGGGAGCTGACACTGTCGTAGTCCATGTGGGGTCAAATTACATCAGGAGGGCTAGCTTGGAACATTTGAAAATGTATTTTAATGAACTGATTTTAGCATTAAAAGACTCAACAAAATTAAACAGCCAATTATTTCAGGTCCAGGACCATCGTTGGGCCACAGGTGTGAAAGATTCAGCAGACTGGTGGAATTAAACATCTGGCTAAAATACTACTGTAGCTCTGCTGGAGTCACTTTTATTGATAACTTTGACACCTTCTGGAAACAGAAGATACTCTACAGGAATGACGKAGTCCATCCAAATCATCTTGGCTCCTGGACTCTGTCCACRCATTTCAAGACTGCGTTGAAACAATGACTGGTAAATGATCCAAGACCAGCTCAGTTAATCCCTACCATTGTGACAATGAGTCGTCATAATGCTGCATCAAATGTACATGATGTTATGGGCATTGGCAAACACAATGTAAGTCATTTATTTTATGTACCCCTAATTGCACCGAATACAGTGGGGCAAAAAAGTATTTAGTCAGACACCAATTGTGCAAGTTCTCCCACTTAAAAAGATGAGAGAAGCCTGTAATTTTCATCATAGGTACACTTCAACTATGACAGACAAAATGAGAGAAAAAAATCCAGAAAATCACATTGTAGGATTTTTAATGAATTTATTTGCAAATTATGGTGGAAAAAAAGTATTTCTTTACATCTTTACAAGTTTTGTTTTTGACCTTTAATCCTTGAAAAATGGCCTTAACTCAAAAAGCGTTCAGGCCTTGATGCCATCTTTTTCGGGGCTAACAGCCCATTAGTCCAAACCTATGCTCACCAAGTTTCGTCTTCGAAGTCTTTTCCGTTTAGGAGAAATGGCCATGTCGTGATTGGTGATGTTTTGTACATTTGCAAAAAGATTCCATTCGCCATCTGGTGGAATTTACCGGGACAGTGGAAAAATGACCACAATTAGAACAATTTATAAAACGGAAACCGAATGTCCGAGAGACTTCGTTCGGTGACTTCCCGGAAGATCTGGCCACGGTGCACAGCCCTGTCGCCGAATTTTACAAATATTTGCGGACATCTAGTAAGGGACCGTACATTTGCAATATGGAGTTTCTCGTCGATCATACAGCAAATGCCAAAATGTGCCCTTCAGGTATGTAAGTACACATCACCTTCAGAGGTTAATTTATCAAACCTATCGCAGTGAAAAAAGTTTTTGTTGTTAGGAGCTCTCCTCAAACAATAGCATGGCATTATTTTGCAGTATTAGCTACTGTAAATTGGACAGTGCAGTTATATTAAGATGAATTTAAGCTTTCAGCCAATATAAGACACTTATATGTACCGACATTTGTTGGTTCTCTAAAATCTGCGATCGTAACACAAGGCGCTGCATGATTTACAACTGTCCCGTTGATAGGACACCGATCCCGCCCTTAAAACTTCTTATGGCTGCAGTCCCGTTAACGGGATCGATATGACAACAGCCAGTCGAAGTGCAGGGCGCCAAATTCAAAAAACAGAAATCTCATAATTAAAATTCCTCAGACATTCATGTGTCTTATATCATTTTAAAGGTAATCGTGTTGTTAATCCCACCAAAGTGTCCGATTTCAAATAGGCTTTTCAGCGAAAGCACTACAAACGATTATGTTAGGTCACACCAAACCACAATAATCACAGCCATTTTTTCCAGCTAAAGATAGCTTCACAAAAACCAGAATAGAGATAAAATTAATCACTAACCTTCGATTATTTTCATCAGATGACACTCATAGGACTTCATGTTACACAATACATGCGTGTTTTGTTTGATTAAATTCATATTTATATAAAAAAATCTGAGTTTACATTGAGGCGACTAGATTCACTAGTGGCAAAAACATCAAGTGACTTTGCATAGCCACATCGTTTCAACAGAAATATTAATAAATATAGATGATAATACAAGTTATACACATGGAATTATAGATATACCTCTCCTTAATGCAACCGCTGTGTCAGATTTCAAAAAAACTTTACGGAAAAAGAAACCCACGCTATAATCTGAGACGGCGCTCAAAAGTAAAACACCACAGCCGCAAAGATGGCGTCAACATAAACAAGAAAATATATGATAAATATTCCCTTACCTTTGATGATCTACATCAGAAAGCACACCAGGAATCCCAGGTCCACAATAAATGTTTGTTTTGTTCGAAAAAATCCGTTATTTATGTCCAAATACCTTCTTTTGTTAGCGCGTCTGGTTTACATATCCAAACGCTAATTCTGGTCAGCGTTATATCGGACAAAAACTTCAAAATGTGAAATTACCGGTCGAATAAACATTTCAAACTAAGTACATAATTAATCATTAGGATGTTTTTAACATATATCTTGAATAACGTTCCAACYGGAGAACTACATCGACTTCAATTGAGAGATGGAACAGAGCTGCCTCTCACGTGAACGCGCCTGTTGAATGCATGGTCACCTCATGGCACCTCATACTAAATGCTGTCTCCTTCGACCCCCCCTTCACATTAGAGTCATCAGACTTAGTTCTATTGACTGCTGACATCTAGTGGAAGCTGTAGGAAGTGAAAACTCATCCATATGTCTCTGTATTTTGAATAAGAGCTTGGTTGAAAATATGGCACCCCCAGAAAAAATACAAACAGGAAGTGGAACTTCTCAGGATTTTGCCTGCCATATGAGTTCTGTTAATCTCACAGACTTAATTCAAACAGTTTTAGAAACTTTAGAGTGTTTTCTATCCAATACTAATAATAATATGCATATATTAGCAACTGAGACTGAGGAGCTGGCCGTTTACAATGGGCACTCAATACTGCCCCTTCAGCCATAAGAAGTACAAAAAAAAAAAAAAAAAGTGGTTTCTACTGACAAACGGGGACAACGAGCTGGTAAGAGGCAATCTGTAATTCCGATTAGACGTTAATGAGCGAGCAAGAACGGACGTAGTCAATATAACTATTTGTTCAGCAATTTTGAAGTGTATTCTCCCTGTATACCAGGTCTGAACCAAAGGAATAATAAAGGGGGCATATACAGTGCATTCGAAAAGTATTCAGACCCCTTCACTTTTTCCACATTGTGTTACATTACAGTCTTATTCTAATTTTTATTTAACCTTTTAACTAGGCAAAAATTCTTAATTACAATGACGGCCTACCCCGGCCAAACCCTAACCCGGACGACTCTGGGCCAACTGTGCTCCCAATCACGGCTGGTTGTGATACAGCCTGGAATCGAACCAGGGTCTGTAGTAACACCTCTAGCACTGAGATGCAGTGCCTTATTTTATTTATTTATTTCACCTTTATTTAACCAGGTAGGCAAATTGAGAACATGTTCTCATTTACAATTGCGACCTGGCCAAGATAAAGCAAAGCAGTTCGACACATACAACAACACATAGTTACACATGGAGTAAAACAAACATACAGTCAATAATACAGTGAAAAATAAGTCTATATACAATATGAGCAAGTGAGGTGAGATAAGGGAGGTGAAGGCAAACAAAATATATATATAAATAAATAAAAATATAAAAAGGCCATGGTGGCGAAGTAAATACAATATAGCAAGTTTAAAAAAAAGTAGAGTAGAGATAGTAGAGATAGAAAAAGTAGAGATAGAAATAATGGGGTGCAAAGGAGCAAAATAAATAAAAAATACAGTAGGTAAAGAGGTAGTGTTTGGGCTAAATTATAGATGGGCTATGTACAGGTGCAGTAATCTATGACCTGCTCTGACAGCTGGTGCTTAAAGTTAATGAGGGAGATGTGTTTCCAGCTTCAGAGATTTTTGTAGTTCGTTCCAGTCATTGGCAGCAGAGAACTGGAAGGAGAGGCGCCAAAGAAGAATTGGTTTTGGGGTGACCAGAGAGATATACCTGCTGGAGCGCGTGCTACAGGTAGGTGTTGCTATGGTGACCAGCGAGCTGAGATAAGGGGGGACTTTACCTAGCAGGGTCTTGTAGATGACCTGGAGCCAGTGGGTTGGCGACGAGTATGAAGCGAGGGCCAGCCAACGAGAGTGTACAGGTCGCAGTAGGGTAGTATATGGGGCTTTGTGTGACAAAACGGATGGCACTGTGATAGACTGCATCCAATTTATTGAGAGGTTTTGGAGGCTATTTTGTAAATGACATCACCGAAGTCGAGGATTGGTAGGATGGTCAGTTTTACAAGGGTATGTTTGGCAGCATGAGTGAAGGATGCTTTGTTGCGGAATAGGAAGCCAATTCTAGATTTAACTTTGGATTGAGATGTTTGATGTGAGTCTGGAAGGAGATTTACAGTCTAACCAGACACCTAGGTATTTGTAGTTGTCCACATATTCTAAACAGAGCCGTCCAGAGTAGTGATGTGGACAGCGGGCAGGTGCAGGCAGCGATCGGTTGAAGAGCATGCATTTAGTTTTACTTGTATTTAAGAGCAAATGTGGCCACGGAAGGAGAGTTGTATGGCATTGAAGCTCGTCTGGAGGTTGTTAACACAGTGTCAAAAGAAGGGCCAGAAGTATACAGAATAGTGTCGTCTGCGTAGAGATGGATCAGAGAATCATCAGCAGCAAGAGCGACATCATTGATGTATACAGAGAAGAGAGTCGGTCCAAGAATTGAACCCTGTGGCACCCCCATAGAGACTGCCAGAGGCCCGGACAACAGACCCTCCGATTTGACACACATGAACTCGATCAGAGAAGTAGTTGGTGAACCAGCGAGGCAATCATTAGAGAAACCAAGGCTGTCGAGTCTGCCGATGAGGATGTGGTGATTGACAGAGTCAAAAGCCTTGGCCAGGTCAATGAATACGGCTGCACAGATTGTTCCTATCGATGGCAGTTAAGATATCATTTATGACCTTGAGCGTGGCTGAGGTGCACCCATGACCAGCTCTGAAACCAGATTGCATAGCGGAGAAGGTATGGTGGGATTCGAAATGGTCGGTAATCTGTTTGTTGACTTGGCTTTCGAAGACCTTAGAAAGGCAGGGTAGGATAGATATAGTCGTTGTAGCTGTTAGGGTCAAGAGTGTCCCCCCCTTTGAAGAGGGGATAACCGCAGCTGCTTTCCAATCTTTGGAATCTCAGATGACACGAAAGAGAGTTGAAAAGGCTATAATAGGGGTGCAACAATTTCAGCAGATAGTTTTAGAAAGAAAGGGTCCAGATTATCTAGCCCGGCTGATTTGTAAGGTCCAGATTTTGCAGCTCTTTCAGAACATCAGCTGACTGTATTGGGAGAAAGAGAAATGGGGACGGCTTGGGCGAGTAGCAGAGGGAGGGCAGTGCTGTTGACCGGGGTGGGGTAGCCAGGTGGAAAGCATGGCCAGCCGTAGAAAATGCTTATTGAAATTCTCAATTATAGTGGATTGTCGGTGGTGACAGTGTTTCCTATCTTCAGTGCAGTTGGAAGCTGGGAGGAGGTGTTCTTATTCTCCATGGACTTTACAGTGTCCCAGACTTTTTTGAATTTGTGTTGCAGGAAGCAAATTTCTGCTTGAAAAAGCTAGCCTTGGCTTTTCTAACTGCCTGTGTATATTGGTTTCTAGCTTCCCTGAAAAGTTGCATATCACGGGGGCTGTTCGATGCTAATGCAGAACGCCATAGGATGTTTTTCTGTTGGTTAAGGGCAGTCAGGGCAGGAGAGAACCAAGGGCTATATCTGTTCCTGGTTCTAAATTTCTTGAATGGGCATGCTTATTCAAGATGGTGAGGAAGGCATTTAAAAAAAATAATACCAGGCATCCTCTACTGACGGGATGAGATCAATATCCTTCCAGGATACCTCGGCCAGGTCGATTAGAAAGGCCTGCTCGCTGAAGTGTTTCAGGGAGCGTTTGACAGTGATGAGTGGAGGTCGTTTGACCGCTGACCCATTACGGATGCAGGCAATGAGGCAGTGATCGCTGAGATCTTGGTTGAAAACAGCAGAGGTGTATTTGGAGGGCAAGTTTGTTAGGATGATATCTATGAGGGTACCCGTGTTTACGGAATTGGGGTGGTACCTGGTAGGTTCATTGATAATTTGTGTGAGATTGAGGGCATCAACCTTAGATTGTAGGRTGGCTGGGGTGTTAAGCATGTTCMAATTTAGGTCGCCTAGCAGCACGAGCTCTGAAGATAGATGGGGGGCAATCAGTTCACATATRGTGTCCAGAGCACAGCTGGGGGCAGAGGGTGGTCTATAGCAGGCGKCAACRGTGAGAGACTTGTTTTTAGAGAGGTGGATTTTTAAAAGTAGAAGTTCAAATTGTTTGGGAACAGACCTGGATAGTAAAACAGAACTCTGCAGGCAATCTTTGCAGTAGATTGCAACACCGCCCCCTTTGGYCGTTCTATCTTGTCTGAAAATMTTGTARTTRGGGATGAAAATGWCAGAATTTTTGGTGGTCTTYCTAAGCCAGGATTCAGACACGGCTAAAACATCMGGGTTGGMAGAGTGTGCTAAAGCAGTGAACAAAACAAACTTAGGGAGGAGGCTTCTAATGTTAACATGCATGAAACCAAGGCTATTACGGTTACAGAAGTCATCAAAAGAGAGCGCCTGGGGAATAGRAGTGGAGCTAGGYACTGCAGGGCCTGGATTCACTTCTACATCACCAGAGGAACAGAGGAGGAGTAGGATAAGGGTACGGCTAAAAGCTATGAGAATTGGTCGTCTAGAACGTCTAGAACAGAGAGTAAAAGGACGTTTCTGGGCGCGATAAAATAGCTTCAAGGAATAATGTACAGACAAAGGTATGGTAGGATGTGAATACAGTGGAGGTAAACCTAGGTATTGAGTGATGATGAGAGAGATATTGTCTCTAGAAACATCATTGAAACCAGGTGATGTCATCGCATATGTGGGTGGTGGAACTGAAAGGTTGGATATGGTATAGTGAGCAGGGCTAGAGGCCCTACAGTGAAATAAGCCAATAAACACTAACCAGAACAGCAATGGACAAGGCATATTTACATTAAAGAGAGGCATGCTTAATCGAGTGATCAATAAGGGTCCAGTGAGTAGAGGTTGGTTGGGGTCACGGCGATCCAGACAGCTGGCCGGGTAGATGGCTATCGGTAGCAAGATAGCATAGGATGGAGGTCTATTTTTAGACACCTCGTGCGTTTCCGTCGGTAGATTAGTGGGGTTCCGTGTGGTAGAGGGGATCAATCCAATTGGCAAAATAGATATAGTGACCCAAGAAAAAGAAATTGTCCGATATACTTATTCAGATAGCAGCCGATAAGACAGCTAACGATTAGCGGGCCCCAGATGAGCGTTCAGGTAACGTCGCGACGGAGGTGCCAGTTGGATAACTCCCTCGGGCAGATAACGTCGGCAGTCAGTCGTGAAGGCCCGGTGGGGCTCCGTATCTGCAGCAAAAAAATTAAAAAAACGGGTCCGGATAGGTGACTGTAGCCCAGGAATGGCTGATGGAACTCCTCAGCTGGCTAGCTCCGGAATAATTTAAGTTTGCTCCGGGATCGACGTAAGCCAATAGWCACACGGTTTGCAGCTAGCTAGCTGCGAAATCAAGGTGCAAATGTCCAGAGCCTGCGGCTGAAATCCGGGGAAACTGAGAGAAAAAAAAAGGCCCGGTATGGTCCGGTCCGAGTCGCGTTGCACAAAAGTGCCGGTAGATTATCGAGCTAAAGGAATAGCTGATGACCACAAAACGTGGGCAGCTGAAACACCAACGCTAGCCAGCAAACCGGCTAACTTCTGGGCAGCTTCAGATTAGCTTTCGGCTAGCTTCTGGTTAGCTTTCTGGCTAACTTCTGATTAGCCCCTGGCTAGCTTCCACTGTGGATTTTCAGATTTGAGGTAAATAATACTTTTTTTTTGTTGTAATTGGTGAGGCGGGTTGCAGGAAAGCTTTTGCAGGAAAGCTTTTGTAGTTGAGTTTTTGGATAATAAAATATATAAAAGATATGCGAAGAAGGTGTAAATATATATATATACAGGACAAGACAGTACGAGGACAAAAATGACGTCTGAACTGCTAAGCCATCTTGGAACAAGATATGCCTTAGACCACTGGGCAGCAAACAATTGGCTCAGCGTCGTCCGTGGTAAGCCGTCATTGTAAATAAGAATTTGTTCTTAACTGACTTGCCTAGTTAAATAAAGGTTAAGTTAAAAAAATAACTAACTTGTATGCCATCTGTAAATACGAATTTAATTGTTAAGTTACGAGCCTAGTTGGATTAGCCACAAAAAAAACACAGTAACCTTCCCACTAGCCATGGTTGGCTGTGATAATGAGTGGGCTGGACATACCAAGACATGAGTTCAGATTGTTCTGCCATATAGCACGCTTCTGTCTATTTGTAGACAGAACGCTTCTGTCTATTTGTAGACAGAACGCTTCTGTCTATAGCACGCTTCCGTTTATGTGTTAGTAATCCTGTCTAACGCGACTTATTAAAAATATATTGCTTAGTAGAACTGCATAAGTGTTGCTCTCCACTTTCTGGAGGACCGAATGTTGAAATCAGTGGAATTAGAGTATGATAGCTAAGGAGGGAGAGAACACGTATTCTCCGGATTACATCTTAAAACTAGATATTACACGTTGCTAATTTTGACAGAACTTTTAATTTCAAGATAAAGTGTAACTTACCGTTAGCTAGGTAGCTAATGTTAGCTGGCTGACTCGCTAGCTAACGTTACATGTATGATCTTTTTACTCATATCTCAGAGCCATTTTGCTTGGCTAGTTATAGCTAGCTAACATTGAACCTGGTTGATAAGCTACCTGCAGATTTACGCAGGGTAGTAACGTCATGAGTTGGGATTATGGTTCATTGTTTAGCTAGCTAGCTAGCTAGCTACATGTCTTAACAAAATACTCAACTATGCAAGTAACCATGCTGAATACCTGTTGAATATGGCCAGTGTCAGTAAACGTCGGTAAAAATGCTTAATTAAATTGTTGCCAGCAGCACAGTTACAGTCACCAATGCTCTAGATAACATGAAAACAGCTTAACCAGCTCTGTGAGGGTGAGTAAAATGGTCAGAGTAGGGAAGTTGCTAGCAAGCTAGCCAATGTTAGCCAGTTAGCTTGGGTGCTTGAATGCCGTTGTGAGGTCAGAACGCTCGGATCAACCCTACTCATCGGCCAGAGCATCCAGTGTGCTATCTGAATGCTCTGAGAGCGAAACACTCTGAATTCTTTACGAATGGCCAATCTGAGAGCACATTTGCAGTCACCAACACTCTGGATAACATAAAAACAGCCTATCCAACTCTGCTATGGTGGGTAAAGTTCAGTGAACTGTTCTCTCATTTGCGTCTGGAAGTAGCTAGCAAGTTAGATAGTGTGCTTGGGTGCTTAAATGCTGTTGTTAGTACAGAATGCTCAGATCAACCCTTAAAGAGATGGGTCGGGCTAAAGCTTATTAAGAGGGTGTAAACGATGCTGAATGGGTGTAGACAAAGAAGAGCTCTCCAGTTGGTACTAAAACATTCAAAGGCCAATTTCTCAAAAGTCAGGTTACAAGTTTATCAACATTCAAAGCAGAATGACTTTCCCATTGTTCCTCAAATGCAGTGTATGATATACCATGTTGTAGCTCTGTGTCTCTGCTTTTATCCAATATATAAAACACAATTTCAAGTTTTGCTCCATAAGACTGAATCAAGGTGGTTGGTCACATATCTCTCTGCCATATTACATCATTTATCCAGCAGCATACAATACATTTTTGGACTGACCTTGTTGTGTTGTGCTCACTTGGACAGGAAGGTGGTGCGGCGGTCCTTCATGGCATATTTTGTCATCAAACTTTGTCATTGAAGTCTGGCATTCTCTGGATTTATGGTGAAAAAAACTGGCTCCGACTGGTTAAATATGTTTTGAACGGTCATCCAACTTGGAATTCGAAGTCGGGAACTCCTTCTAGAGCGCCGACCTGAGGATCACTGACGTCATGATTCAACCTTGTTTTTTTTCAGAGTTCCCAGTTGTCTTGAACTCACGGAAGTCTGAGATTTCCCAGTTTAGAGTTTCCGGTTGTTTCGAACCTCGGCAGAAGTCATGCTGGATTGACAGCATGACCAATGTTGAATATTTATCCTTTTAAGCATGGAAAAGAGACCCTTAAACCCAGACTTGGACCACACACCCAGTCCACTAAATAGCAACCAACTGATTGCTTTGCAATGCTTGCAGTTCGCCACTGATTCCTTCCAAAACACTCACTGTTGAATTTGCGATTTCCAACTTGTTGTCTAATGTTTATGTCCAATGGCCAATGAGCACCGATACGTTTATCTATAATTTCTCTTCATATGACAAGGATTGAAAAGGATTTGCCAGTAGATTGTCAACTTGATTGATGAGGACTGCTAGCTTGCTAGCTAAGATTTTGAAAATATGATGTTGACATGATCAGTCCAATTAAAGCTATTGTACATATAACGTGATTTGACTTATTTGTATGTGTGGCCATTGACCTTGAGCCTTCTTGGATGGGAACTTCTAATGTAACTCTTTGGCAGCACCCACGGAGCTTGAATATTCGAGCTCTCCCCATGGATTTTTCGGTGACGTGGTGTCCCCGTGAGTGACAGAAAACTGAGCCAATCACGGCGCAACTAGAGAATATTATCAACCACTACGTTCCATATTTTACGCTGGCTGCCTCACCACCACAGAAAGCACCGAGCTAGGCTGAAACACCTGCATTTGGAAGCTGCCTTACTCAAAAAAGCAGGAAGGAGACCTTGTTTGTATGTGGCTTCATTAACTCCATGATTATTTTGTTTTTACATTGTTTGCAAACTAATATGTATTAGTATTAATGCCAAAATAACATGCAAAACAGTAGCGACCACCTGCCCTGATTGATTGGTCGCCACTGCAAGTGTCCATGCTTTTATTAATAAATTACTTATCTTAAAACTGTGGTACACTGGGGATTGATTGATGTATTCCCATCTCTGAAAACTCCTCCAGAACTCTCCCTCTATACCTGATTGCATCCCAAATGGCACCCTATTCCCTACATTGTGCACTACTTTTGACCACAGACCAATATGGGTACTGGTCAAAAGCAGTGCACGACCAGTGGTGGATAAAGTACTCAGTTGTCATACTTGAGTAAAAGTAAAGATACCTTAATAAAAAATTATTTAAGTAAAAGTGAAAGTTTTTGGTTTTAAATATACTTAAGTATCAAAAGTAAATGGAATTTATTTTACAGTAACACATACAATATTATTTTTTTACATGGTCCCAGTGGTTCTGTGTAAAGTTAGCTACCTGAATTATTTTGATCTTTTGAGAAACTATTTTTGAGAAACTATTAATGGTTGACCCTGTACAGTCAATGGGTCAGTCAGCTGCTGTCTTCCTTCATTGAAAAGTGCATCTATAAAAAAAATCAGAAAAATATACAGTAGGTATAATCACAGAAAATATAATAATGATCCGAGGTCTTTGTGGCCCGTGGGCCACCAGTTGCCCATCCCTGACCTAGAGTCTTGAAATTCTGTGCATAGGTCCCTCTTCTCACAAGGAATACATTTGCCTCAAGGATCCTCCTGAATCACAGGTCCGATCTGGATGAGACTTGATATATGGCATCAATGGACCAAGGTCTTTCAACGCATATTTTCCAGACTAGTATGTCAAACGACTGACCAATAAACATTCATGTGGGTGTGGTCTGGCATATATATAAATGCATATAAATCAGACACCAATATTTGTATTGTAACAAAACTTGGTACACATATTCCAAACACTGTCAACACAACATATGCAAGCACATTCAGATTCACCACACAGTGGCAATACAACAGGCACATATTTATATCTCTTGATCTGTTTGACTCAGTGTTGAAATTGAAAACTGTGGTTATTGTGTTGTGTTGATGTGCTTCCCATTTGAGGTCTAAATTGTTATTCCTATGATTTTGTTGTTTAACTACTTATTTTGCAAAATTGTTTCTGTTATTCAAATTTGCTGTCAGGATAAACACAGGATAAAGGCTACAGATGGAGAGACGGAGAAGTTCTTTATAAGGTGGCTGCAGCTTGCACCAGACAGAGACGGCAGCAGAAAGGAGAGAACCGAACACAGCAAGGAAAGGGCAGATAGACCCAGAGAGACATAGACACATTTACATACACACATACATACATGTAAGGGATAAACACTGAGGCTTTTTTACATTATCTGGAAATAATGGACGACTTGGTACTGCCCGAGTTTATTTATTACAGAGCGAAGGCATTTATCCTGCTTATACCACAGTTGCCAAACAAGCACACATTTACTGGTAAAAATGACATGTTTTCATTGAGATTTTAATTTTGATAAACATATTCATAACTATTTCATCCCTCCACTAAACCTAGTTGTTAGTTCTATTGGTTAGATTGCTGGAGAAGCAGACTTGTAGTTCATTATATTTGTTTTATTGCTAGGCAGGCTGGCAATGTTCTTATCCCTTGCTTGCTAGTTAGTCAACTATGGCTAACACAGTCAACTCTGCAGATAGAATAACATAAAAGTAGCTGCATTTGCATTTGTTTAAGCTGTTGTCTAGTGACATTTATTTGGATAAATCCATGCTACTGTACATATGTAGTGCCTGTTGATGGATGACACCCACACAAAGTCAATGTCACGTTCCTGACCTGGTTTCTCTTGTTTTGTATTTATTTAGTATGGTCAGGGCGTGAGTTGGGTGGGTTGTCTATGTGTTGTTTTCTATGTTGGKGTTTTGTGCGTTCGGCCTGGTATGATTCTCAATCAGAGGCAGCTGTCAATCGTTGTCCCTGATTGAGAATCATACTTAGGCAGCCGGGGTTCACGTGTGTGTTTGTGGGTGTTTGTATTTCGTGTCAGTGTTCGTGCCACACGGGACTGTCTTTCGGTTTGATTCCCTTTTGTTATTTTGTTTCGTGTAGTGTTCAGTTTATTGTTAATAAATCATGGACACTTTCCACTCTGCGTTTTGGTCCGATCCCTACACCTCCTCTTCTGACGAAGAGGAGGAAATCTGCCGTAACAGTCAATTTCATCTATTTAAATAAAATATTTAAAATGAGAAAATGTATTTTTTATGTTTATGTTGTTCAAAGTTTTGTTGATAGCTGCAATATTACTACCTACACTACTGTTCAAAAGTTTGGGGTCACTTAGACATTTCCTTCTTTTTGAAAGAAAAGCAAATTTTTTGTCCATTAAAATAACATCAAATTGATCAGAAATACAGTGTAGACATTGTTAATGTTGTAAATGAATATTATAGCTGGAAACGGCTGATTTTTAATGGAATATCTACATAGGCGTACAGAGGCCCATTATCAGCAACCATCCCTCCTATGTTCCAAGGGCACGTTGTGTTTGCTAATCCAAGTTTATCATTTAAAAAGGCTCATTTATCATAAGAAAACCCTTTTGCAATTATGTTAGCACAGCTGAAAACTGTTGTCCTGATCAAATAAGCATTAAAACTGGGCTTCTTTAGACTAGTTGAGTATCTGGAGCATCAGCATTTGTGGGTTTGATTACAGGCTCAAAATGGCCAGAAACAAATAACTTTCTTCTGAATCTCATCAGTCTAATCTTGTTCGGAGAAATTAAGGCTTTTCCATGTGAGGAATTGCAAAGAAACTGAAGATCTCGTACAACGCTGTGTACTACTGCATTCACAGAACAGCGCAAACTGGCTCTAAACAGAATAGAAAGAGAAGTGGGAGGCCCCGGTGCACAACTGAGCAAGAGAACAAGTACATTAGAGTGCCTAGTTTGAGAAATAGACGCCTCACAAGTCCTCAACTGGCAGCTTCAGTAAATAGTACCCACAAAACACCAGTCTCAAAGTCAACAGTGAAGAGGCGACTCTGGGATGCTGGCCTTCTAGGCAGAGTTCATCTGTCCAGTGTCTGTGTTTTTTGCCCATCTTAATCTTTTATTTTTATTGGCCAGTCTGAGATATGGCTTTTTCTTTGCAACTCTGCCTAGAAGGCCAGCATCTCGTGTTTGTATATGGAACGTTTGGGTCTTTGGGTGTCAATCCTATATATTTGATGCGTCAAATAAGCTCGTTAACCAGTAAGGACGTGAATATGACTGCAAGTCACAAGTTCATAATTTTTGTTATTACACATTGATTTCACTATCACTCTGTATGCAGAGTGGGCTCTAGCCTTTTGGGAGTGGAGAGAATTTTAAGTTTTAAAGTTAATTTCCTGCAATTCTTCACATTTTGCCATGGGGCGTAGAGAAAATGTTGCTGTTTTAAAGGCCCAGTGCAGTCAAAAATAAGATTTTTCTATGTTTTATATGTATTAGAGGTTGGATTAATACTGTGAAATTGAGAACATGATGGTGATTATGCCCTTTAAGTGTAAGAGCTGTTTGAAAAGACCACCTGAAATTTCAGCCTGTTTGGTGGGATGGAGTTTTTGCCTTTTATGGTGACATCACCATTCAGTTTTCCCCTCCCCACTCAGACCACTCCAAGACAGTCCTAGCGTAATTCTTGCTTGAGAAATTGTTCTTTACTAAGAAACTATATTTATTTGTTTGCCATTTTAATTTGAAACATTCACAATAAGGTATTTAATAGTTACCTAGAAATGTATTGATATTGTGAAAAACAGTTGCATTGGACCTTTTAAAGCAAGTTTTCGGCAAATTCTCCAAATTTTACCATGGGGCGAAGAATAGAAAATAGTGACATTTTAAAACACATTTCATGCAATTCAAAAAAAAATGCTATGGGGTTGCGAGACATTTTTGCAGTTTTAAAGCTAATTTCCTGCAATTATACACATTTTGTAATGACTTGTTAATAGGATATCTGAGTGAGAATGACTAACAAAATCACCTGGACGGGTGCCCTCCGTATCCAGTCGGTATTTGGCCATGATTGCTGCTAGTTTAGATAGTGTCACGTTCCTGACCTTATTTCCTTTGTTTAGTCTTTGTTTAGTTGGTCAGGACGTGAGCTGGGTGGGCATTCTATGTTTTGGGAACCATATTAAGGTAGCCTGTTTTCACTGTTTGTTTGTGGGTGATTGTTCCTGTTCGTGTGTTCATCTGTTCTGTGTTCCCATGTTCAGGACTGTAGCGTTTTCAGTTCCTTCTGTCAGTTTGTTGTTTTTGTTCGTCGTTTAAATATCCTAATTAAAATATGGATTATCATCACGCTGCATTTTGGTCCTCCTCTCTTTCACCCGAAGACAGCCGTTACAGATAGCTATGTCAGCTACCAATTTTTAGATTGGTAGTTAGGTGGCTAGACTAACTGAGTGAATGTCAGTGACTGACATAACAAGAGAGAAACTGCTGATGCATAACCAAATTTCGAAATTGCACCTGGTGTATTCTACTATTCTTACTGTCAATATTGAGTTGAGACTCTAAACAAATATATATATATTTTGGGGGGCACCTAGCAGCTGGGGTACCTAAGTGACTGCTTATGTAGCTTATGTCCAGAACTGCCTGCAATATTCATATGTGTCAACATATTGAATTGTAGTTGGTTGCATTCTACAGTCATGTCATACTGTGCTATGATTGGTTAAGACCAACCAGGTCGTGAAGAAATTTCAGTTGATCATGGCCGGAGACACATTAACATACGAGTTATAGCTAGCTAATAAAGAGCTTTGTTTTTATAAAGATTCTGTCATACTGCATTTTATTATTTTGTACAAAGTGTGCAAAACAAGACATGTAAAAATCTTCCCAGCGTGAAAAATTTCCCAATCTTTCTGAGTGTGTTGTGATTGTGACATCATGTTGTAAAAAATGTCACTCAGAGAAAATGTTCCCAGTCAATAATTGTACGCGTGTCTGTGTGGATGGCGAAGCTTGTGCAGATGTTTCTCTCACACCCCATCGCCCTTGATTTAGCTAACTAGCATAATTAGCTGTAAACTGGTCGAGATGGCTTGTTCTCAGAGGTGTGCAGTTTTAACTTGTTTGTATATGTCACGACTCCCACCGATGGTGGCTCCCCTGCCTGTTCGGGCGGTGCTTGGCGGTCGTCGTTGCCAGTCTACTAGCCGCCACCGATCCCTTTTTCCTTTTCTGTTAGTTTAGTCTTATTAGTTGCACCAGTTCCTTTTTGTTTCTTGATTTTTGGTCTATTTAAGCCTGTTAGGCCCGCTTAGGTTTGTGTGGGATTATTTGTGTTCTCTGTCAGTTGTGGATGTGTTTTCATTGTTCTCCGGATCGTTTGCCCTGTGTTTGGGCTGGTCAGTGTTTATGAGCCCTGCATTTGGCGTGACCGTTTTGTGCCGGAGGAATAAATCTACAAATCACTGAACCCTCTGCTCTCTGCGCCTGACTCCTACCCACCACTTATAGTAAACCGTGAGAGTATAGCTAGCTAACTAATTAACTAACAATTAAATATATGCACTGTCATTCGAAAACATAGCGCCCATTGTAACGGTCGTCTTGTGGTGAATGAGCGGACCAAAGCGCAGCGTGAAATGTTGACATAATGATTTATTTAAACAAACGACGAAACACGAAATAACACTTGATAATTAACAAAATAACAAACRACGTAGACTGACCTAAAACATGTGAACTTACATATAACGAAGAACGCACGAACAGGKACAGACTACAAACAAACGATACAGTCCCGTGTGGTAACATATACRGACACAGGAGACAACCACCCACAACAAACAATGTGAAACAACCTACCTATATATGGTTCTCAATCAGAGGAAACGTCAAACACCTGCCTCTGATTGAGAACCAAACAACACAGACTGCCCACCCAGCTCACGTCCTGACCCACTAAACACAACTATACAAAAGGAAAACAAGGTCAGGAACGTGACACCCATGTCTTTGCCATCACAAAAAAAATCTCCTCACATCAATCCTCAGCACTTTGACGAGCAAGTCAGGGTATTTATATTGTGTATTTATATACTAACCTCACGCCTCAACAAGATTCTGATTGGTCAGGCTCAATACTCCTGGCCACCATTGACTGGCGGATTGACTGGTGTGAAGCAAATGCACATGCCCACAGATCAGTTTTTTGAGGTTGAGGAACATCAGAACAACAGAGAAACATAAAAGAACTCAGCCGTGCACATAAAGAGATGCTTGTGCAATTATTGAATTGGGAGAAATTTTACAGCATGACGTCACAACTGGGAACTATTTCATGCTGAGAAGATTTTGACATGACACCCTGCTTGTATGTCATATGTCACAGCAATTCACATTTGGACCGCATAGTGAAGGAAAAGCAGCCAACAAGTGCTCAGCATATGTGGGAACTCCTTTAAGACTGTTGGAAAGGTGAAGCTGGTTGAGAGAATGCCAAGAGTGTGCAAAGGGTGGCTACTTTGAAGAATCTCAAATATAAAATATATTTGATTTGTTTAAAAAAAAAATGGTTACTACATGATTCCATATGTGTTATTTCATAGTTGTGATGTCTTCACTATTATTCTACAATGTAGAAAATAGTAAAAATAAAGGAAAACACTTGAATGAGTAGGTGTGTCCAAACATTTGACTGGTACTGTAGGTATGCTATTGTAACGGCTGTCGTAGTCGTTCTCCTCCTCAGACGAGGAGGAGCATGGATCGGACCAAGAAGCAGAGTGGTAAGTGTTCATTATTTAATGAAAAAACAACAAAACACTTCAAAATACAAAAACCAGCAAACGTGACTAACCCGAAACAGTCCTGTGTGGCCCAAACGCTGACACAGGAACAAACACCCACCAAACACAAGTGAAACCCAGGCTGCCTAAGTATGATTCTCAATCAGGGACAACGATTGACAGCTGTCTCTGATTGAGAATCATACCAGGCCGAAC
>NC_036871.1:4266434-4269344 GCF_002910315.2 Salvelinus sp. IW2-2015
CGGACGGCTCTGAAGGCTCGGAACAGACGGGCGGCTTTGAAGGCTCGGGACAGACGGGCGGATTTGAAGGCTCGGGACAGACGGGCGGCTTTGAAGGCTCGGGACAGACGGGCGGCTTTGAAGGCTCGGGACAGACGGGCAGCTCTGACGGTGCTTAGCAGACGAGCAGCGCAGGCGGCGCTTGGCAGACGGACAGCTCAGATGGCGTTGTGCAGACGGGCAGTTCAGGCGCCGCTGGGCAGACGGCAGACTCTGGCTGGCTGAGGCGCACTGTAGGCCTGGTGCGTGGTACCGGAACTGGAGGTACCGGGCTAAGGACATGCACCATCAGGCTAGTGCGGGGAACAGCAACAGGACGCACAGGAGGCTTGGTGCGTGGTGCCAGAACTGGTGGTACCGGGCTGAAGACACGCACCATAGGGCTAGTGCGTGGAGGAGGAACAGGGCTCTGGAAACGCACAGGAAGCCTGGTGCGTGGTGTAAGCACTGGTGGTACTGGGCTGAGGCGGGGAGGTGGCGCCGGAAATACCGGACCGTGCAGGCGTACTGGCTGCCTTGAGTACTGAGCCTGCCCAACCTTACCTGGTTGTATTCTCCCCGTAGCCCGACCAGTGCGGGGAGGTGGAATAACCCTCACTGGGCTATGTAGGCGAACCGGGGACACCATGCGTAAGGCTGGTGCCATGTAAGCCGGCCCGAGGAGACGCACTGGAGACCAGACGCGTTGAGCCGGCTTCATGGCACCTGGCTCAATACTCAATCTAGCCCGGCCGATACGAAGAGCTGGTATGTACCGCACCGGGCTATGCACATGTACAGGAGACACCATGCGCTCTTCTGCGTAACACGGTTTCTGCCCGTACTCTCGCTCTCCACGGTAAGTACAGGGAGTAGGCGCAGGTCTCCTACCTAACTTCGCCACACTCCCTCCCCCCCCCCAAGAAATTTTTGGGGCTGACTCACAGGCTTCCTACCGCGTCGTCGTGCTGCCTCCATTCGCCGGTATCCCTCCTCGCACTGCGCCAGAGAATCCCAGGCGGGCTCCGGCATTCTCCCTGGGCCTATCGCCCACCTGTCGATCTCCTCCCACGTAGTGTAGTCCAGTCTTTGCTCCTGTTTCCCTGCTGCCTCCTCATACCGCCGCCTCTCGGCTTTARCTGCCTCCAGCTCTTCACGAGGGCGGCGATATTCTCCAGGTTGAGCCCAAGGTCCCTTTCCATCCAATATCTCCTCCCATGTCCATGAATCCTTTATGCGCTGCTCCCGTWGCTGCTTTACACGCTGCTTGATCCTTGTTTGGTGGGTGGTTCTGTAACGGTCGTCTTGTGGTGAATGAGCGGACCAAAGCGCAGCGTGAAATGTTGACATAATGATTTATTTAAACAAACGACGAAACACGAAATAAACACTTGAAATTAACAAAATACAACACAACGACGTAGACTGACCTAAAAACATGTGAACTTACATAAACGAAGAACGCGACGGCAACAGGCGACAGACTAACAAACAAACGATACAGTCCCGTGTAAACAGGTAATCATATAGCAGACACAGGGAGACAAACCACCCACAACAAACAATTGTGGAAACAACCTACCATATATATGGTTCTTCAATGTCAGAGGAAACGTCCAAACACCTGCCTCTGACTTGGAACCAAAAACAACACACAGACTGCCCACCCAGCTCACGTCCTGACCGCACTAAACACAACTATCCGATAACACAAAGAACAAGCGTTACCGAAACGTCGACAGCCCATGTCTTTCCATCACAAAAAAAAAATCCGCTGCCCACATCAATCCTTCAGCACTTGACGGAGCAAGTTCCAGTGGTATTATATTTGATAATTTAGTTACTAACCTCACGGCACTCGAACAAGAATTCTGATTGGTCAGAACACAAAACATAACTCCTGAGCCACAACTTGACTGGCGGATTGATCTGGTGTGAAGCAAATGCACATGCCCCACAGCATCAGTTTTTTGAGGTTGCAGGAAAACATCAGAACAAACAGAGACATTAAAAGAACTCAGCCGTGACATAAAAGATGCTTGTGCAATTAATTCGAATTGGGAGAATTTTACCGCGAGTACATACTGGGAAACTATTTATGCTGAGAGATTTTGACATGCACCCTGCTTGTATGGTCATTATGTACACAGTCAATTTCACATTTGGACGCATATGATAGGACAAAGCAGCCAAACGTGTCACGCATTATGTGGGAACTCTCTTAAGACTTGTGCGAAAGGTGAAGCTGGTGACGAGAATGCCAAGAGTTGGCAACAGGTTGGCTACTTTGAAGAAATCTCAAATAAGATATATTTGATTTCTTTAAAAAAAATGGTTTACTAATGAATCCCACTATGTGTTATTCATAGTTAGTTGAGTCTTCACTAGTATTCTCAATGTGAAAAATAGTAAAATAAAGGAAAAACACATGAAGTGTAAGATAGGTGTGTCCAAACATGTGCTGGTACTTGTACTGAGGTATGCTATGGAACGGCCTGTCGTATAGTCGTTTCTCCCCCAGACGAGGAGAGGGGAGCATGGCATCGGACCAAGTAAGCAGGGAAAGGGTATTTAAGTGGTAAACGCTAAGTGTTCTATTTATTTAAATGATATTATAGACTAGCAATAAAACACTTCAAATACAAAAAAGACCCAAGCAAAACGAGCGTGACTAACCCGAAAACAGTCCTTGTGCCACAAACGACTGACAACAAGGAAGCGAAACAACACACACCAAACAACAAGTGAAAACCCAGTGCTGCCTTAAAGTACTGGAGTGTCCAACCAGGGACAACGATGACAGGCGAGTTCTCTGATATCGAGGAAATCTATCACAGGAAGCCAAACACAAAAACAACACAGACATAGAAAATACAAAACCTAAGACCACCC
>NC_036871.1:4269369-4355496 GCF_002910315.2 Salvelinus sp. IW2-2015
CAGGCCGAACAAAAATCCACATAGAAATCAACCTGACAACCACCAACTCCGCCCTGCCAACTAAACAAATACAAACAAAAGGAAAAGGTCAGGAACGTGGAACCCCCCCCTTAAGGTGCGAACTCCGGGCGCACCAGCACAAAGTCTAGGGGAGGGTCTGGGTGGGCGTCTGTCCACGGTGGCGGCTCTGGCGCTGGTCGTGGTCCCCACCCCACCATAGTCAACCCCCGCTTCCGTGGCCTCCTCCCAATATCCACCCTCCATGTCAATCCCACTATTCCAAAGAGCAGTAACAGACTGAGGGGCAGCACCGGACTGAGGGGCAGCACCGGACTGAGGGGCAGCACCGGACTGAGGGGCAGCACCGGACTGAGGGGCGGATCCTGGCTGGCTGGCCCTGGCGGATCCTGGCTGGCTGGCCCTGGCGGATCCTGGAAGTTTTGTTAAGAGCCCCAACATAAACACTCATCGCCTGCGGTACGGTTTCATAAGTATAAGGACCTTTCATATTAGCGAGAAATAATTTTCTAAAAACAAAACGTTACATTGATTCACACCTTTATAGGGTTAGTGTTAGTGTTCACAATCTGCCATATCTCAATGTTACAGCGCTTGTTTAGGGGAAACTGACAGAAGACAAGAGTGTGTTGCAGATGTGTGTAAGCATAACTCGGGAAGTGTAGTAGAAGTGTAGTTTTGTCGGATGGAGGCACCCATAGCTGTATGGACCTGTGCAAAACTGCTACAGTAAGTGTATCTTTTTTATTTGAAGGATTATTCCTCGCTGATGAAAGATATATTTCAAAAAGCCATATTGTAAGTGATGATTATTGATGATTCTAATCATTATAACAGTGTTGGGACTGTAGTTCACACGAGCCAGTCGTGAGCAAAACTAATGGCTGAAAGCTGTAGGGAGAATGCAGAATGCCACCTAGAGTTTGAGAGCTAGTTATGTTCATGAACTGAAGTGGCTGACTAGCTAATACTTAGTCTCACATGGATTCCTAAATCATTGCTATAAATATTGAGCATGAATACAGTTTCTAGTTATTGTTTTCAGGCTGGTTGAATTGGTGCTAGCACTAGGTACCAAGCTAAATCTAGCTACCTACCCATGGCTGGGCCCCTGCCCCTGCCCTGGGCCCCTGCCCAGAAATCCATAGATTTGAGACTAATTTATTTATTTCAATTGACTGATTTCCTTCTATGAACTGTAACTCAGTAAAACCTTTCAAATTGTTGCATGTTGCGTTTATATTTTTGTATAATATAATAACATCAGTATGTATCAAAGACAATTTTTGCAGGGTCCAATCAAAAACGCATTGTTTGGGAACTCATTGTTTGGGAAAAAAAATTGCCCCGACTGGGTAAAATTGATTTGATTGGTCAACCAACTCGGAATTTCAATTTGGGAACTCTGGCCTCTATAATATTGTTTATAATGCTTCCTTCAACACAACTGGGAACTCGGAAAAAAATACGAGGTCAAATCATGACGTCAGTGATCTTCAGGTCAGAAAGTTGGAGCTCTAGAAAGAGCCCTGAATTTAAGAGAAGATCCGGTCTGAGCAAGCGAATCGAGGAATCCGGGAGAAAGAAAGCCCGCTTGTTTGAAATGGAAAAGCGTTGTGGTAGCTATTGATTAAGAAGAAAAGCAGCTGCTTTACAAGTGGGATACACTGCTGAGATTTACATCCAGAGGGGTTCGTGTTGATTGTACGGAGATTGTGACAGCCGGTTAAATGGCATCCATTGACAAGGCAAGAACAAGATGTATGTCAGGAGAAGTGCAGTATTATCATAAGGAGACTTATACTTGGAATACAAAATCAGGAATGGAAGGAAAAAGAGAGGCAGAGGAGGTCTAAGAGAGAGAGAGAGGGATGAAGAGGGTGAGCTTGAGTTCGTTAAAAAAGTCGGGAAAAGGGGAGATGGTTTGTTAAAGAAGAATGGTAGAAAGTGTAAGCAGAGTGAGTTGAAGGCAGGAGGAGAAATGGAAGTGAATGAGGGCGAAGTATCGGAGATGGTAGGTGTGGTGAAGTTCTCGGAGCCCGAAGCTTGCACCGAGGTTCAGGGTAAAGATGAGTCTGTGACAGGGAAGTTTTTGGAAAAAGTGGACCCTTGCCATTTAGGCTCATCCATTTGTGGTTTCAGGGAGGGTGAAAACAGAGTTGGGTGCTGTGGAATCTGTGAGGGTAACCAGAAGTGTTCTTGTGATAATTGTTTGTATTTCTGCTGGTCAGAGGGAGCAGGCGCTCCATATTAAATGAATGGGGGCAAGAGATGTGAATTGTTTTGCTCTCAAGAAAAGGGCGCCATTGAAAGTAGTGATTACTTGGGTAGCAGTAAATGTGAAAGCTGACTAACTGAAGGGGAAGATTCCTGGTGTTTGTGATGCTTGTCATTTTGTGGGACGCAAACAGGGTGGCGTGAGTGGAGAAACAGAAGAGTCATTGTCTGTTCTTTTGAGTTTTGATGTTGTCTTTGCTCGACACAGTGATGTTAGGATATATACAGTCGCTTGGGAAAGTATTCACCCCCTTGGCATTTTTCCTATTTTGTTGCCTTACAACCTGGTTACAACCTGATTTCTAGGGGGTTTGTATCATTTGATTTACATAACATGCCTACCACTTTGAAGATGCAAAATATTTTTTCTTGTTAAGCAAGAAATAAGACAAAAAAACTGAACTTGAGCGTGCATAACTATTCACCCCCAAAGTTAATACTTTGTAGAGCCACCTTTTGCTGCAATTACAGCTGCAAGTCTCTTGGGGTATGTCTCTATAAGCTTGGCACATCTATCCACTGGGATTTTTGCCCATTGTTCAAGACAAAACTCTTTCAAGTTGGATGGGTTCCACTGGTGTACAGCAATCTTTAAGTCATACAACAGATCGATTCTCAATTGGATTGAGATCTGGGCTTTGACTAGGCCATTCCAAGACATTTAAATGTTTCCCCTTAAACCACTCGAGTGTTACTTCAGCAGTATGCTTAGGGTCATTGTCCTCAATCTCTGGAAGACTGAAACAGGTTTCCCTCAAGAATTTCCCTGTATTTAGCACCATCCATCATTCCTTCAATTCTGACCAGTTTCCCAGTCCATGCCGATGAAAAACATCCCGACAGCATGATGCTGCCACCACCATGTCACGCCCTGACCTTAGAGAGCCTTTTTATTTCTCTATTTGGTTAGGTCAGGGTGTGATTTGGGTGGGCATTCTAGTTTTCTATTTCCTTGTTGGCCGGGTATGGTTCCCAATCAGAGGCAGCTGTCTATCGTTGTCTCTGATTGGGAATCATACTTAGGCAGCCTGTTTTCCAACTTAGTTAGTGGGATCTGTTTTTGTACTGTTACTGTGTAGCCTGCAGAACTTTACGTTCGTTAAGCTTTTGTTGTATTTTTGGTGTTCATCAAAATAAAGATGTACGCTTACCATGCTGCGCCTTGGTCTCATTCTAACGACGGACGTAACTCACCATGCTTCACTGTGGGGATGATGTTCTCGGCTTGATGAGAGGTGTTGGTTTTGCGCTAGACATAGCGTTTTCCTTGATGGCCAAAAAAGCTAAATTGTAGTTGCATCTGACCAGAGTACCTTCTTCCATATGTTTGGGGAGTCTCCCACATGCCTTTTGGCGAACACCAAACGTGTTTGCTTCTTTCTTTCTTTAAGCAATGGCTTTTTTTCTGGCCACTGTTCCGTAAAGCCCAGCTCTGTGGAGTGTACGGCTTAAAGTGGTCCTATGGAGAGATACTCCAATCTCCGCTGTGGAGCTTTGCAGCTCCTTCAGGGTTATCTTTGGTCTCTTTGTTGCCTCTCTGATTAATGCCCTACATGCCTGGTCCGTGAGTTTTGGTGGGCGGCCCTCTCTTGGCACGTTTGTTGTGGTACCATAATCTTTCATTTTTTAAATAATCGATTTAATGGTGCTCTGTGGGATGTTCAAAGTTTCTGATATTTTTTTATAACCCAACCCTGATCTGTACTTCTCCACAACTTTGTCCCTGACCTGTTTGGAGAGCACCTTGGTCTTCATAGTGCTGCTTTCTTGGCGGTGCCACTTGCTTAGTGGTGTTGTCGACTCTGGGGCCTTTCAGAACAGGTGTACATATACTGAGCTCATGTGACAAATCATGTGACACTTAGATTGCACACATGTAGACTTTACTTAACTAATTATGTTACTTCTGAAGGTATTTGGTTGTACCAGAACTTATTATAGGGGCTTCATAGCAAAGGGGTGAATACATATACACCCACCACTTTTCAGTTTAACTTTTTTTTAAACAAGTAATTTTTTTATTTCACTTCACTGATTTGGACTGTTTTGTGTATGTCCATTACATGAAATCCAAATAAAAATCCATTTAAATTACAGGTTGTAATGCAACAAAATAGGAAAAACACCAAGGGGGTGAATACTTTTACAAGGCACTGTAAGTTATCTTGTATGAGCTTTTGTGCCGAATACATTATGTTGTTACAGGTGTCAAGCTTAGGGGCATGTTGGCAGCAGTGTGTAGGAGGGAGGTTCCTAGGTGTGAGAAGTGTAAAGTAGGGCATGAGACAAAGGAATGTGTAGCATTCGGGAAAGTAATGGTATGTGTTAATTGTAGCGGTGCCCATGGGGCTGGGGATCAGAAATGTCCTGTGCGAGGGAGGCATGTTGAGGTTTCCAGCGTTAGAGTAGTGCAGAAGTTGTTATATGCTAAGGCAGTGAAGAAAGTAGAGGACAATGGGTCAAGGGGGAGGGATCCTGAGATAAGTGGTGTGAGTAGTAGATCTGTACCACTACAAAGGGATACACCAACAACTGATATATGTTTCAGTAAGATTGCATTTTTGGCATTTCTAGCAATGGTTATCAACTGTACTGCAGGAATGGAATGTAAGTCACAGCAAATAGAGGTTGTGGTGGCAGCTGCAGAGAGGTATTTGGGTGTGCAAAACTTAACATCAGTAGAGTTACAGGGTGTAGTGTCCCATCCTTTCAGGCTGTTGGCCTGAAGTAGTACGAAATAGATTTAAATAGTGGAGTATGTTTTTTAATATATTTTTTTTGTGAGTGTAGTGTTAGATGATGGTAGAGTAATTGATTTATTATTTTTTATTATTATAGATTTTTTTTCAAGCAAAGTATAAGGGAGTTATACTCCAGTCTAGCAGGTGGCGGTAATGCAACATGTATTGGATGCCAACCGCCTCATCGAAGAAGAAGATGATGAGCCCCGAGTTGGAATTCCGAGTTGGATGACCGTTCAAATCGATTTTTCTATGTCGGAAACTCGATTTTATTCTCAGTTCCCAGTTGTTTGAACGGACTGATGTCGGAGATTTCCAAATTCGCAGTTTCGAGTTCCTAGTGTTTTTCAACGCAGCTGTCGGGAATGTCAGATGTTGTCATAGCTATTTTTGAATGTTGATCCATAATTCCACATAAGATTGAAAGGTTAAATTATAAAAGATGCCGAGGGTCCCAGCAGTCCTTGAATATGAAACACTGACCGAGGTAAGAAGATAAACCAGCTAGCCTACTGAATGATGTTGTTTATCTTGATAGCTAACGTTAGCTACTGTAATTAGCTATATATGCTAACTATAACACTAACGTAAGCAAATCGACTCTTATCTCTGACAAACTACATAGGATGACCGTTGTAGAGCTAAGCAAAAGTTATTTAGCCAACTACTAACATTAGCTAGCTAGCTTTACTTTGTGACAAGGTATTTAACTAGCTAAGTTAGATAGTTAGCCAGCTATGCATTTATCTGAGGCTGCACTTTCAGGAATAGGTAGCTAGCCTAGCTGAAAATATTGTTATCGTGTTTAAATTGAGGAGTTGCCAGCTAGCTACTATAATGAACAGGTGCAACTATCCAGACATTGCTAGCAAACGTTGGTAGCTTGATAGCTTCCCTTCACTGACAACACAGTTTGACTAGCTAGCTTGCAAGCAATGCTTGGTTTTCAAGCCATGGAACAGTTTGTTAGCCACTCGCAATGCTTTACAACTGTGCTTTGCCTCTTGAGTGTTCTAACTTCTGAAAAATGGTTTACAATGTCATTGTTTCTAGTATTCGGTACTGTCAACGTGGGGTGATGCAGAGAGGAAGAGGCGAATATATAGATGACCTTTGGATGAAGTAGCTAGCTAACTAACCAATAATGTGAATGCCACACTCAGCTTTGAAGTGCCTAAACAGTACTGCAGTCAGTAAATAAATCCACATGCCTCTTGATGTCTAAAATAACTGGACAAGAGTGCATTGAATCGATCATTGTTTTATTGTCTACTACACACTGAAAAGATAATGGCTAGTGTGCCAATATTGATTACATGTTCCCTCCCCCCCACTCTTCATTTTTTTTCAGTGTAAATACAGCTTCCCTGTTGAGGTTGTCAGTGATATCAAGAATGTTACAGCAACTTATGGAGACCTGCGTATGTATGTGGACTTCTACTGTAAGTTCACAGCATATAAACCTGTATCATCATTTGTCTTTTATTTAACCTAACCTATATTGATCCTGTGTCACTGTTAGGTGTGTCGTTGGTGTCACTATTTTTGTAGTGGTCATGATACCTTAGGTCACCAGCGACGTGGATTAGAAAGGTTTACTGTGCTAAGCAAAGATGTATGGGCAGATTGTTGTTTTGCACTCTAGTGTTGTTTCTGGACCAGACCAGCTTGAGTGCCCTGTGTCTGCCTTAAATTATGCAGAATGCTAACATGATATTTATGTTTCAACCACAGGTTTCCCCAATAAGGAAAAGAGGAAGTTAGTTTATTTGGCTGGTACTATTCCAGTTCCACATGACGGTAAGCACACTATCATAATAATACTAATAATAACTAGTTTTTGTACCTTGCCACATTGATAACATTTTCACCATTCCCTATGTAAGTTCTTATTGAAGTGACCTATGGAAATAATTTGTCCTCCAAGCAGGTAACACATATAATATCCCAGTGTGCATCTGGCTCCACGAGACTCACCCCCAGAGCCAGCCGCGGTGCTACGTGTGTCCCTCCATCTCCATGTTGATCAACCCCAGGTGCCCATATGTGGAGGCCAGTGGGCAGGTGCTCCTCGACTGCCTCAACAACTGGAAGAGCGTAAGTCGACAACAATGCAACAATGTGATTTTGATAGTGCTTGGTGAATGTCTTGTTGATTTTTTAAAAATTGTATTATTAGAAGAGATGTTAGAGTAGTGGTTAGAACATGGAGAGAGAGAGGGACCATGTGTGTGTAGCATGCATGGGTTGAGTGGAGTGGCATGAAGAGGGGTGGTACTTAAGCACCATCATAATCAATCTACTTTTCTAGTTTGTTTGAACTGCGTCTACCTTTTGATTGGCAGGGGCTGGCCAACCTGTCATTGCTCGTCTCAGAAATGAGGTCTGCATTTCAAAAGGAAACGCCCCTCTTTGCCATGCACCCAATCAGAGTTCAGATGCTACCTACTGCAGCACACTCCAGTGCACATGCAGAGTCTTCGGACCATGGCAGGTAAATTGAGAACTGTGCTCATTCCTTGAATAATAGACATACAGTTGCAAGAAAAAGTATGCAAACCCTTTGGAATTACCTGGATTTCTGCATAAATTGGTCATCAAATTTGACCTGATCTTCATCTAAGTCACAGCAATAGACATAGTGTGCTTAAACTAATAACACACAAATTATTGTCTATATAGAATACATAATTTAAACATTCACAGTGTAGGTTGGGAAAAGTATGTGAACCCCTAGGCTAATGACTTCTCCAAAGCTAATTGGAGTCGAGTCAGCTGACCTGGAGTCCAATCAATGACATGAAGTGGGAGATGTTGGTTAGAGCTGCCTTGCCCTAAATTTGAGTTTGCTATTCACAATAAGCATTGCCTGATGGGAACCATACCTCGAACAAAAGAGATCTCAGAAGACTTAAGACTAAGAATTGTTGACTTGCATAAAGCTGGAAAGGGTTACAAAACTGTCTTTAAAAGCCTCAATATTCATCAGTCCACGGTAAGACATTTTGTCTATAAATGGAGAAAGTTCAGCACAGAAATCTCTGGAACATACTAACATCTCTGTTGACGAGTCTACGATACATAAAACACTAAACAAGAATGGTTTTCATGGGAGGACACCACGGAAGAAGTCATTGCTGTCCAAAAAAAACACCCAACACTGTGTGGAGCAAAAAATGGCACAGCACAGCACACCAACATCAACCTCATCTCAACTGTAAAGTATGGTGGAGGGATTGGGTTTGGGGCTGCCTCAGGGCCTGGACAGCTTGCTATCATCGACGGAAAAATGAATTCCCAAGTTTAGCAAGACATTTTGCAGGAGAATGTAAGGCTATCTGTCCACCAATTTAAGCTCAACAGAAGTTGGGTGATGCAACAGGACAACAACACAGAAGTAAATCAACAACAGAATGGTTTCAACAGAAGAAAATATACCTTCTGGAGTTGCCCAATCAGAGTCCTGACCTCAACCCGATTTGAGATGTTGTGGCATGACCTCAAGAGAGCAGTTCACACCAGACATCCCAAGAATATTGCTGAACTGAAACAGTTTTGTAAAGATGAATGGTCCAAAATTCCTCCTGACCGTTGTGCAGGTCTGATCCGCAACTACAGAAAACGTTTGGTTGAGGTTATTGCTTCCAAAGTAGGGTCAACCAGTTATTAAATCCCAAGCATTCGCATACTTTTCCCACCATGGACTGTAAATGTTCAATAAAGACACACCGTGTATAATTGTTTATTAGTTTAAGCAGACTGTGTTTGTTGTGACCTAGATGAAGATCAGATAAAATGTTATGACCAATTGATGCAGAAATCCAGGTATTTCCGAAGGGTTCACACACTTTTTCTTGCCACTGTATACAGTACCAGGCAAAAGGTAAGACACTTACACATTCAAGGGTTTTTCTTTATTTTTACTATTTTCTAGAGTAATAGTGTAGATATCAAACCTAACACTTATTGAATCATGTAGTAACCAAAAAAAGTGTGGCTAGTTTGAAGAAAATATATTTAGATGTTTATCTAAATATATTTTCTTCAAACTAGCCACCTTTTGCCTTGATGCTTTGCACACTCTTGGCATTCTCTCAACCAGCTTCACCTGGAATGCTTTTCCAACAGTCTTGAGTTCCCAAATTCTGAGCACTTGTTGGCTGCTTTTCTTTCACTCTGCGGCCCAACTCATCCCAAACCATCTCAATTGGGTTGAGGTCGGGTGATTGTGGGGGCCAGGTCATCTGATGCAGCACTCATCACTCTCATTCTTGGTCAAATAGCCCTAACACAGGCTGGAAGTGTGTTGGGTCATTGTCCTGTTGAAAAACAGAATATCCCAGATGGGTTGGCGTATCGCTGTGGTAGCTATGCTGGTTAAGTGTGCCTTGAATTCTAAATAAATCACAGACAAGTGTCACCAGAAAAGGACCACCACACCTCCTCCATGCTTCATGGTGGGAACTACGCATGCGGAGATCATCCATTTACCTTCTCTGCGTCTCACAAAGACACAGCGGTTGGAACCAAACATCTCATTTGGACATTTTCTGGATAGATTTCCACCGGTCTAATGTCCATTGCTGTGTTTCTTGGCCCAGGAAAATCTCTTCTTCTTATTGGTGTCCTTTAGATTTGGTTTCTTTGCAGCAATTTGACCATGAAGGCTTGATTCACGAGGTCTCCTCTGAAAAGTTGATGTTGAGATGTGTCAGTTACTTGAACTCTGAAACATTTTTTGGGGCTGCAATTTCTGAGGCTGGTAACTCTAATGAACCTATCCATCCTCTGCAGCAGAGGTAACTCTGGGTCTTCCTTTCCTGTGGCGGTCCTCATGAGAGCCAGTTTCATCATAGTGCTTGATGGTTTTTGCGACTGCAGTTGAAGAAACGTTCAATGTTCTTGACATTTTCTGAATTGACTGACCTTCATGTGTTAAAGTAATGATGGACTGTCGTTTCTGAGCTGTTTTTTTTCATAATATGAATTTGGTATTTTACCAAATAGCGCTATCTTCTGTATACCATGCCTACCTTTTCACGACACAACTGATTGGCTCAAACGCATTAAGAAGGAAAGAAATTCCACAAATTAACTTTTAACAAGGCACACCTGTTAATTGAAATGCAGTTCAGGTACTAAATCATGAAGCTGGTTGAGACAATGTCAAGAGTGTGCAAAGCTGTCATCAAGGCAAAGGGTGGCTACTTTGAAGAATCAAAAATATATTTTGATTTGTTTAAGCCTTTTTTGGTTAAAGTGAAAAATTGTTTCATTTTCAGTTGTTAGTAACCCTTCATGCTTTGAGTTTGTATTGTACTGTGTCTCCCTCTTAGCTGGCCTCAACCAAGCAGCTCTACCCCGAGAGCCAGGCGCTCCTCAATGTCCCCCACGCCACTACCTAGAGAAATAGGTGAGTGTTCTCCGAATTCTGTACCATATCTTAGAAATGCATACCCTAACATTCCTGCTTTTTAAAGTTTGTTAGATGTTTTCAAACGTAAGTGGTCTAATGTCAAGATGAGTCCACATCCCTGGCCATCTGTTTTGTAGAGCCAGCTATCTGCCACAATCTAAAATAACTGGAAAAGGTAAGCTGTATTTACACAATCAGGGCATAACATTTACTTTTTGGTCCACCAGCCACTGTGGCAGGTAGATTTCCCCCCAAAAACAACTTACCGCTGGAATTACACCAACAAAACACAAAAAATAAATGGATGAGCATTTTTTGAAATAAATAAAATAATACAAATAATAAATGTATTAGTAGTAAGAACTAATGTGGTACATTGTTTAATTTCATTTTTTTAACCAAAATATCAATATCTGCCCCTTTAAGTGTGGGAGGTTACCGTGGTAGAACGACTCCAGTCATGTTTGTGCCTGTGTGATTGAGTCTGACTAGTAGAGGCTTGTCTAGTCTTCCCTAGCCGTTGAAACTCAAACAGAAAAACAACCTAGCTTGTGAACAAAACAATATAAATAGCCAAGAAACAAGGACAAAGTCTGATTTCAGTAGACTTTTGTTTAAAGTAAATTAGACCAACTTTTATTCTTCTGCGCAGCGCTTCTTAAAATGTATGTTTCACTCAGCTCTTCACGTGAGCACAGCCCCCAGCCAGGCAGTGTTGCAGCGCGAAGTGGAATTGGCTATATAGGATTCGTAGTTATTTTGTGCTATGAAACAAAACGGCAGAAATACTTTGAAAACAGCTACTGCAGCATTTATTTTACTATTAAATGTGATTATACTTAACAGTTTTTTTTTTTTTTTTTTTTTTTTTTTTTTTTTTCTTAATTTTTTTTTTTTTTTTTTTTTTTTTTTCACAAATGTGAGTGAAATGCTCGCACTGTGGAGCCCTGACCACCCACCAATGTGGCTGGTGAAATAGACATCTTACCCGCCAATGCCAAAATCTACCTGCAGGTGGCGGTTGTTCATTTTAGGCCCTGTACACGATCAATAGCTAATCGGCCAACCCACTTCTCCTTTCATCCCACTCCTTCTCACTGCTCTTCCCTCACCCTAATTTATAACGACTTCTAGTAAATTGTCAACCTTTTGCTTTCATTTCCTCACTAACAGTGTATGACCAATTCTCCTAGTTCCGCCCAAGAGTTTAAAGTCCAGCCATTCGGGGCCTCTCGGAGAATCTACGACTGGTGTGAGGCGGTCCTACACAGAGGAGCTACTGGATATGGGGATAAACTTTGGAGTGCCAGGGGGAGTTCAGTTTCCCTACTCCTCCACCAACCCCTTCATCACTACTGCCTCTGGTAGGACCCAGTATATAAACATTTGGTGCTGGTTTCCCAGGCACACATTAGGCCTAGTCCTGCACTATAAAGCATGTTCAATGTAGATTCTCTATTGAAAGTTCTTCTTAGTCCAGGACTAGTCTTAACCAGTCTAATAAGGTACTGTAGGAAAGTACTACTAAGCTACATCTGATATCTCTAAGTAGTATTTTTGTAAAGCCATGGGGATATCTAAACTAACAAAATGCTGCATAGTGTAGGTTTGATGGTGAGCATGCCATAGTTGTATGTACAGTGTGTATTTAAAGTTTGGTATTGATCGCATTGTGATACATAATGAAAAGTATTTTGTGCTTTGATATTTGAGCTTTGATTATCTGTCATTTCATTTTCTCATTCCACAGCACCAAATAACACTCCTGTTAGTTCTGAGGACATGAACAACCTATTCAAGAGCCTACAGCTGGAAAATGTTGTCAATGTGTACCAGCTTGGTACTAAAGAAAGAGGTGAGTGGAAAACTGAATCCCTAAAGTGTTAAATTTTTTGATGAATTGAGGTTTGATTCACATGGCTGGGGGACTGGTCCGGTGGCAGCCGGCTCACCAAGAGGTATTGAGCTATTCAGCTACAGTCAATATTCCCTCTAAGCTGTGCATGCGCAGCTTTGCAGCTCCTCCAGGAGTTCCGCACAGAAAAATGCCAATCTGCGCAGAGATGCACAAGAATAAACTTCACAGAACTTTTTGCCTATTTTTTAAATAAAAAAATCAAATCAACTTTTCCCTTTTAATGTGGGATTTGTGATCGAATCAAAAAAAGAACAGCAACAGGCCAAACCAAATTTAACTATCCAATATTTATTCTGTCTTAAAGGGGCAGTGCTGTATTTTGAGACTTGACTATGCTAAGAAGCCAATAGGCAGATGGGTAGCCTACATTTCATTCACCTATTTGGCCCATTGTGTTTGACCTTTTTTTGTTTGTGTTTTCTGGACAACAATTTAAAAAGCTTAATGTCAAGCCCTGCATAATGTTTTTAAGTCCTACATTGAGCACCATATATTGGCTACTATAGGCTGGATCATAGAAATCAATAGCTATTTCCATGTGAACATATTTTGGGATGCATTTGCACCATTGGTTTTGTTGGTAAGCCACTCTGATAGAGTGGAGATGTTATGCTCAAAATAAACTTGTAGACTGGCTAAAACATAAAGCGGGTACAGCCTCAGTGTTCATTGTAAATGTGTACCGGAAGTTGCACAGAATGCTCACAAAGTTTCCACTCCAGACCAAAAATTTGCTCAGTGAATTTGTTTTAGTTTCAATGTATGAGGGAATGTGAGCATTCTGTGCAACTTCTGGTACGCATTTACATTGAACACTGAGGCAGTACCTGCTTTATGTTTAAGCCAGTCTACAAGTTTATTTTGAGCATAACATCTCCACTGACTCAAACTCAGTTGAGAACACATTTGCGACATGTTGTACACATACATACAGAGTACACTTGTTACTTGTCTACACAGAATGAAAATCAGAAGTGTTTTGGCCCTTGCAGGGCACTGAATAAAATAATTTAATGAAATGGCGCTTATCTTTCCCATTCATTTGTGAATAACTGCCCACCGACTCTCGCTCCTCAGGACAGACGCAAGGCGATGGAGGTGATCGAGGTGGTGGTGACTACCCCCCAATCCCCACTGCAGTCACGCCCCTATTGGACAACCAGCATCGTATCCTGGTGAGCCGGCTGCCACCGGACCAGTCCCCCAGCCGTGTGAAGAACAAGCTCACCCTCTACTTCCAGCGCAGGAGCAACGGTGGGGGAGAGGTGCTGGATGTGACCTACCCCTACCCCCCGACCCAGCCTGACCAGGCCCTGGTCAGCTTCCGCAGTCCCAGAGGTGAGTGAGAAAGGGGCTGGGGGGGGGGTAAGAGAGAGCATATACTGTAGATGTGAAGGGATAACATGCACACACTACCATGGAGTTACAGCCTGAAAATGTACATTGCAGAATTTAAAAAATGTATATTATGCACATTGTATGGGAGAGTGTATATACAGTACATCAGGGTCATTTTCATTAGGCACCAAATGGAAGAAAATAGACTGAAACAAGAAGACACTAATGATACATTGTTTTTCTATTGTTATTTTGGATCTGCTTTCAGATGCAGAGCAGGTGCTCTTACAGGCAGACCGAATCTTTACTGTGAATGAGCGGCCTTTCCGTATACAGCTCAAGAGGGTCAACAGTGCTCAGGTAAGAGTGGGCTTAACCCCCAACCAGGTTTTTTTTTCTCCTGTGTGTATGTGTCTGTCTGTCCATGTGTGCTCAAGGGTTTGTGTGCATATTGTATAAGTGTGGGCCTTCCATGATAAAAAATAAAATAAAGACTGCAAAAAGAGCAACTTCCGTTTCAACAGTAGACTAAAGTACTACTCTACACTCTTCATATATATGCAATTCTCTTTCGTCAGATTGCGGTGCCGCCCGGCGTCTCCGGCGACAAGGCGGCCATCTTCCATAGCCTGCTGTCACTTGAGGGGCGGAGCTTCAGCCAGGCCGACGTGGAGGAGGCGGTGCAGTCGTGCCGGGACCTTCCCTCGGCCCTCAAGTACCTGTCCCATGAATGCCCCATCTGCCGCGAGCAGGTGTCCTTCAGCAAGGTGGGTGAGAGACTGGGACCCCATTCAAATACTGTCAACATGGATCCTTCCTTGCCTGCCTTTGAAGTAATCACTGGTCCGTTATTGTTGGGCAGGTTAAAGTAGGGTTGCCCTAGTCTCCTGCAGTCTTTATTTGAATATGGCAGCTCGCGATTGCACCGCTGTTTACTTGATATCTACCCACTCATGCACATTTTTTTTAAAGGCATGCTGCAAGACATTCCACCAGAGTTTGTGTGGGAACAAGGTTTTAGCGCACTATGAGGTTTAGAAGAGTAAAATGGCTCTATCGTGCTCCACCCCTCTCAAACTTTCTCTCTCGCTCACTCCGTGTCCCTCTACAGATCATCACTATGACCCATTGCCCATGTGCCTTCTGCGAGAGCTGCTTCAAGGCCTACTTCTCCCAGGCCATCAAGGAGAAGAGCATCGTCCATGTGGTGTGTCCACTGTGTGGCCAGCCCGACGTGCGTCAGAGCCAGGGAGGCGTGGAGGAGGCCTTGGACTACTTCAGCCTTCTGGACACACAGGTCAGGTGCCAGTAGCTTCCCGGTAGTAGTAGACATTGCTTGATGTAGACATTGATGTAGTGTTCAGACCCTACCACTGTATAGACAGGGTGGACCTTTCTACCTAGCTCTGTTTCAATTGAAATGTTTGGTTAAAATTCCATTAACATTCGGTTTTGTTAGTGGAAGGGGATGTCATTTAGAGCAACGCTAAACTGGCTCCAAATAGCTAGCTGCCATCTTCTACGTCTACTGCAAATCATTTTAATATAATTTTGTCTTCTGTAAAATAGGGACCTTGTAACAGTTGTAAGGACAAATTATTCAGGAGGCAGGCAGGTAGAGGTGCAAATGGGTGTTGGCTTTATTTACACCGCACTGGTGATGACAGTGATACATTGACAAGTTGATATATTTACAATCTTCTGACTTCTAAATGTCAGTATTCAAAAAGAAAAAGCATCCTATCATGCACAATCTGTCTTAACTAGAAAGCACAGGTGGAGTCTACTAGGCTCAGATGCAGCCTCCCCATTGATTAACCAAAATCAAGCTGAACAAGAACGTAACCCAAACAGGCACCTAAATAAGCCACACCTATCCTGGCACGCAGGCCAGATACTTCTGTTCACACAACATTACACAAGACGGAGAAACCAGACATGTGCTCCAAACAAGACAATAAAGAAATTGACAGAAAACGGGTTAATGCAATGGAAATAACCGAGTTTATTCCTCTTTGGTGTAGCATAGTTTGTGAGCTCTCCAAACAACAAATCCACTTCAAGAATGAGAACAGTGAATCTAATAATATAGATTTTTAAACTGAACAGAAATGATTGTAACCAAGCATTCTAGTTTACTGGGACATGGTGATGAGTGACGGTAGCCTACATTTACTACTGGTGCTAGATTTGATATATAGTGGGGAATTGATAAACGTTTAACAAAGGGCAAACAATCCACACAATGAAACAAAGGTTGCGCACGGATTTGTAGTAGTCAGTGAGTGCATTCATGGAGAGAGATGCACCAGTCTCAGGTCCGGTTTCTCAGACGCTGATAAACCTGGACTAAAAAGCACATTCAAGGGAGGTTCTCCATAGAGCAGGGGTCTTCAACCTTTTCTTGCCCAAGTTGGCTCAATACTAGGAGTTGAGAAATAAAGTTGGCATCATTAGAAAGAAGATAGTCTCCTCTTTTCTACTGTAGGTATGTAATAAAATAAATATTTTGCTAGCAGTATTCATAAAACCTTTCAAATACAAATATAATTTTCCCCCTATGGGGCCACGTAGCCCCAGTTGAATACCCCTGCCATAGAGCATAAATCCCTTTTTAGCCCAGGAGTTGGCTTAATCTGGGTCCGGGAAACTGGTGCTGAAAGGCAGGGGGAATTTACAGTTTTTTAACATCCCTCCTGTCTACATTGTTGTCTCTTGCCAGATCAGGCACTACCTAGATCCTCAGATCCATGAGTTGTTCCAGAGGAAGCTGAGAGACCGAGCCTTGCAGGAGATGCCCAACTTCCGCTGGTGTGCCCACGTAAGACATCTCACTCATCTTTCTGGTTCTCCTGCTTGTCTCTTCACCTCTCTTTTTCTTAGTCTCCACCTCTGTGTTTTTAATAGTATCTCTCTCTCTCATTCTCCTCGTCTTTCTTTCACCCTCGTTCCCTCCCCTTCAATTCAAAACCCTGCGATCTAAGCTTCAATACCCCACTAGATAAGACATGTTGGTGAAGTTGCACCTTTAGACAGTGGCCTTGTTCTTTCCACTGGAACATCCAGGTGCTTATGAATGTCAGTTTCTGTGCAATGTTCTAGTGCTCCTTTGGCCTTCTACACGAGGCTGACCAGCTGAGAATGGACTGTCCTAGTTGTAGGAAGAGCACCTGCTCCCAATGCAAGACTGCAGTAAGTAATGTATTTATGTACACTCACATTCAAATTGTTGGAAAGGCTTGTATCTACCTTCTAACAACGTTTCGATACACCAGTGGGCTCCACAACACCAGGGTCTTTCCTGTGAGAAGTTCAGAAAGTGGCAACTCCACAATAACCCAGAGTACCAGACCGCAAAACTGGAGAATCTCCTCAGCAGGAATAAAATAGGTACACACACACCTCTTACTTTCATTATTTTGTTTATTTGAACTCTCGGTTTATGATGCACACAGTTGTATAGGTCTGCTAGCTGTTAGCCTATCTGAATAACAGTTTGTGTCACGGCTGTGTAATTGAGTTGTCACTATTAAAGCCATCTTTTTGTATTATTATTATTATTGTAACGGTGTTATGTAGTCTTTTTTTAATGTTTAGTTCAGATTAAACATCGTATGTACCTGAATCAAAATTAGATGAGACGCATGCAATATTTTGAATTTCTGTCTTGGTGAGAAAGACATTTTAACTGCATATATTATTTGTCTCGTTTCAGAATGTCCAAAATGCAAGTTTGTGTTCTACCTTTCCAAGGGAGGCTGTCTCCATTTCAAATGCACCCAATGCCAGCACGAATTCTGTGGCGGCTGTAATAGGCCCTTCAAATTAGGCGCGGTAAGTCTCCTAGTTGAATCTGAGCTGACACTTTAGCATTAATTTAAAGGAGAATTCCAGTCAAAGTAGATTTAAGTTGTATTATTTGAATCTTTTATCTTATGTCTCATTTTTCTTAAACCAGGCACACTAGTCTCTAGTTAAAATCAGTAGCAGAACACAAGGAAATGCTTAAAGCCACGCTCTAAGATGCATATTCATACCAATAATAAAAAAATTAAAAAACAACATTTAAACGGTCTGGATGAAGCAACAACACTCTAGATAAAATAAGGTACAACTTCAAAAAATGTACTATCCCTCTAACAAATTACATCTTCAGGGGTGTGACTTCTCAGCTGAGTGTGGGTCCAAGGGGTTACACGCCCACCACCCCAGGGACTGCCTGTACCACCTGAGGGACTGGAACGTGCCCAGACTACACAGGCTGCTTCAGGTAAATCCTACACTACCTACAGTTGAAGTCGGAAGTTTTTCAACCACTCCACAAATGTCTTGTTAACAAACTATAGGTTTGGCAAGTCGGTTAGGACATCTACTTTGAGGATGACACAAGTAATTTTTCCAACAATTGTTTAACTTATAATTCACTGTATCACAATTCCAGTGGGTCAGAAGTCTACATTCACTAAGTTGACTGCCCTTAAACAGCTTGGAAAATTCCAGAAAATTATGTCATAGCTTCTGAGGCTAATTTACATAATTTGAGTCAATTGGAGGTGTACCTGTGGATGTATTTCAAGGCCTACCTTCAAACTCAGTGCCTCTTTGCTTGACATCATGGGAAAATCAAAAGAAATCAGCCAAGACTGATTGTAGATTGTAGACCTCCACAAGTCTGGTTCATCCTTGGGAGCAATTTCCAAACGCCTGAAGGTACCACGTTCATCTGTACAAACAATAATATGCAAGTATAAACACCATGGGACCACGCAGCCGTCATACCGCTAGAGATGAACGTACTAAAAGTGCAAATCAATCCCAGAACAACAGCAAAGGACCTTGTGGAGATGCTGGAGGAAACGGGTACGAAAGTATCTATATCCACAGTAAAACGAGTCCTATATCGACAACCTGAAAGGCCGCTCAGCAAGGAAGAAGCGACTGCTCCAAAACCGCTGTAAAAAATTGAGACTACGGTTTGCAACTGCACATGGGGACAAAGATCGTACTTTTTGGAGAAAGGTCCTCTGGTCTGATGACAAAATGGAACTGTTTGGCCATAATGACCATCCTTATGTTTGGAGGAAAAAGGGGGAGGCTTGCAAGCCGAAGAACACCATCCCAACCGTGAAGCACGGGGGTGGCAGCATCATGTTGTGGGGGTGCTTTAATGCTGGAGGGACTGCTGCACTTCACAAAATAGATGGCATCATGAGGATGAGGGTTGGTGTTTTGAAGCAACATGTCAAGACATAAGTCAGGAAGTTAAAGCTTGGTCGCAAATGGGTCTTCCAAATGGACAATGACCCCATGCATACTTACAAAGTTGTGGCAAAATGGCTTAAGGACAACAATGTCCAGGTATTGGAGTGGCCATCACAAAGCCCTGACCTCAATCCTATAGAAAATGTGTAGGCAGAACTGAAAAAGTGTGTGCGAGCAAGGAGGCCTACAAACCTGACTCAGTTACACCAACTTTGTCAGGAGCAATGGGCCAAAATTCAGCCAACTTATTGTGGGAAGCTTGTGGAAGGCTACCTGAAAAGTTTGACCCAAGTAAAAAAATGTAAAGGCAATGCTACCAAATACTAATTGAGTGTATGTATACTTCTGACCCACTGGGAATGTGATGAAAGAAATAAAAGCTGAATAAATCATTCTCTCTACTATTATTCTGACATTTCACTTTCTTAAACTGAAGTGGTGATCCTAACTGACCTAAGACAGGGAATTTTTACTATGATTAAATGTCAGGAATTGTGAAAAAAGTGAGTTTAAATGCATTTGGCTAAAGTGTATGTAAACTTCCGACTTCAACTGTATATTTACCCATCATGCTATCTACCAAAATAATCTCTGACGAAAGATAGAGGACATTAACCTTTGTGCTGAGAGAATTGCAATTTATCATGTATCTGAACTAAACATTCAATACACCCTTTTCCAGCTTTACGGAGTGTCCCTCGCTGGCATGGTCAAATCCAAAGAGGACTCTACAGGAACAAACTCAGAAGGTAAAGTACAAGCCAACAAGGGGTTTTACTTTACAAATCATTATTCTAGAATCTACCGGTAATAGTTAAATGCTTCTGTCTGCTTCTGATTGAAGCTTGTTTCACGTCATTGGTTTCTATCTTTTTGTAATCATTTTGTTCATCAAAATTGTTGCTGCTTCATATGTATTTACTCTTACTTGTAGTATTCACAGTTAATGTGGTTGCTGCTGTTGTTTTTCAAACATTTCTATTCCCATGTGTCAGGTGTGTGTGCAGTCCTGGAGCACAGAGAGATGGGTGGAGACGGGCCTTGTGGTCTACCAACTCTTCCAGAGTACAGTGGCTACTGCGTGTAAGAGACACCAAGTTTCTTCCTTCTAGGAACTTTTTACTGGCCACTGTGCTTCTGCTTCTACTTACTCTGTGGGGTCTAAGGCTTGGTTTACTGTAAAGCACTTTGTGACAACTGCTCATGTAAAAGGTTACATTTGATTCAATTTGATTCCCTAGCTTACACTATAAAGAGTGTCTAGTGGAGCTGATCAACCGGAGTCACGCGGATCCAGCCGTTCTGTTCGATGTGGCTGAGATGTTGGCCGAGTTACAGCGGTGGCACATTCCTGTTCCACAGAAGAACCTTCAGGATTCTGAGGCACTCTATGTACAGCACCTTAGAAAGGTGAGCCGCAGGGGGACAGAACGCTTTTTACACTGTCATAGAACAGTGTTTCTCATCCTCTGGGTCCCTTGGTTGATGCTGGCCAGGGCCTGATATGATTTTGGTAACACTGATTTAGTCAGTTCCCAAGCGTTAATTTGCTTCCGTAGCTCGCTGGTCCCTGGGAGATTCTGTATTATTTAAAGAGCTTTTTTTTCTTTTAACACTAGCACAACGGATGCAACTCATGAAGGGCGTACTGATCATTAGGCTAGTTGACTAATATAATCAGGTGTGCTTGTTCTGGATTTTAACATATATACGTGGAGTAGTTAGGACTGGGTTGATTCCAGAACTGGTCTGGGAAACACTGCCATAATGCTATGTGTGTGTCCCTCAGACCCTGACTAGGAAGGTTAGCCTGAGGGACAACAAGCTATCCCCTGTGAAGGTGAAAGATGACCTTTGCCCCCTACCATCATCGAGCCCTGCGGGACCACGCCGGTCTTCTGCTCAGAGAAACACACCAAGGCGCTTCCATGACGACTCCCAATTGCTGCTCTTGCTCAACGACTAAGGCAATGTAAAATACTTGGCCTCACCTGGGCTGGGTTCCTTAGGGCACATGATGGCAAATGCTTTTACATGTTTTGCTACGGAAAAAAATGTGTGTTAATGGATAAGGCCAGGTTCCTTGCGTCAGTCCGTTTTCTTCCGTTTGGTGCCTAGTGAATACCACCCAGGGTTGTGTTAAGTAGGGAGAAAACATTTTTAAATGAAGTGAAACTGGGGAAGGGACTACCCGGTCTTGTCCAATGAGAAACACACATTTGTTTTCAGTTGCAATTTTTTGTTGTTGCGTGTCCTAAATAAACATGATCCAGGGGTAATATTTAACTTCAACCATCTGTCATAATGGCTATGTAACACTGGCCTAATAATGACATAGAAATAGTGCCATAAAACAGTCCAGAGAAGGCAGGGACAAGGTAAATTGGTCCTTTGAGGAGCTGTGTTGCACACTGCTGCTCTAGATCTAGCTATGCTGTGGCCAGGATTCAATCAAAAGTGCATTGAGATCACGGTAAACCCAGTGGATGTCGCCTCGAGCGTAAAGTGCAGTGCACTTTTGATTTGAAATAACTACCGGATCCGGTACATTAAGATTGTGTTTGTTTTCATGTTATTCTAATTTATTTGACGTTTATTCTTAATAAACATGTAGCTACAAACATATAAACGCAACATGCAACAATATCAAAGATTCTATTGAGTTACACTTCATATCATGTAATCAGTCAATTTAAATACATTTGTTCCTGCTCGGTGAGTATGCAGGCCATGGAAGAACTGTGCATTATCATGTTGAAATGTGAGGTAATGGTGGCGGAAGAATGGCACCACAATGAGCCTCAGGATCTGATCAGGGTATATCTGTGCGTTCAAATTGACATTGATTAAAAAGCGTTCGTTGTCCACAGCATATGCCTGCCCGTACCATAACCACCATGGGGCACTCTGTTCACAACGTTGACAGCAAACCGCTCGACCACATGACGTTATAGACGCTGTCTGCCATCTGCCCGGTTCAGTTGAAACCGGGATTCATCCGTGAAGAGCAGTGTGCCAGTGGCCATCGAAGGTGAGGATTTGCCCACTGAAGTCAGTTACGACGCCGAACTGCAGTCAGGTCAAAATGACAAGCACACAGATGAGCTTCCCTGAGATGGTTTCTGACAGTTTGTGCAGAAATTCTTTGGTTGTGCAAACCCACAGTTTTATCAGCTGTCCGGGTGGCTCGTCTCAGAACATCCGGCAGGGGAGAAAGCCGGATGTGGAGGTCCTGGGCTGTCGTGGTTACACACGGTCTGTGTTTTTTAGGCCGGTTGGACGTACTGCCAAATTCTGTAAAATAACGTTGGAGACAGCTTATGTTAGAGAAATTAACATTTAATTCTCTGGCCACATCTCTAGTGGACATTCCTGCAGTCAGCTTGTGAATTGCATGCTCCCTCAACTTGAGACATCTGTGACAACTGCACATCTTTGTGGCTTTTTATTGTCCCCAGCACAAGGTGCAGCTGTGTAATGATCATGCTGTTTAATCAGCTTCTTGATATGCCACACCTCAGGTGGATGGATTATCTTGACAAATGAGAAATTCTCACTAACAGGGATGTAAACAAATTTGTACACAAAATTTGAGAGAAATTATATTTTTGTTTGAATTGAACATTTCTGGGAACTTTTATTTCAGCTCATGAAACAACATGAGACCTACACTTTACATGTTGCGTTTTATTAGTATATTTTTAAAAGCACTTAGTTCACGTAAAATAAACTGTACTGTCCCTATAGACCAGTATACACCCCACTGTGAGGATCAGTGGGAAATGTATGATAAGTAACTAATCTAAATTTCAGGCTGTAAGGCAACAAAAAGTGAAGTGTGTAATTTGGGTGTGTACTTTCTATAGCCACTGTATTGCAGTACAGTTTATTTTTTGTTGTCCTCTAGTTCTCACTTCTCAGGATCTCAAACAAACTTTCAAAATGTATTGTACTAGAGAAGTTCTTGAGACATACATTTCTTCTGCTATGACCAGCATGTGAATTATTTCATACTTTAACACTGAAATATTGTTAAATGAAAGGAACTTGATGTAACACTTAACTTAAAGCCGACAGGTATAATACATTAAGATGTGGGTGAAATGGGTTGTAAACTTGTTATTGATTTTATTCAGATTTCCGTTAGCTTTTGCCAAGCAGCAGCTATTCTATCTGGGGTCAACAAAAAACACTGATACACTGATAGACAAGGACAGTCACACTAATTTAAAATAAATTAAAATAAATAATAGTAGTACAAACATGTGTGTGTCCCCCCCTCAGTCTTCGCCGTTCCATTAAATGTTGTTTAATACTTTTTTAAAGGTAATTTTTGCTGTTTGCTTGAGTAATTGGAGATGGAAGGGAGTTCCATGCGATCATGGCTCTATATTATACTGTGCGTTGCCGTGAGTTCGTTTTGGACTTGGGGACTGTGAAGAAACCACTGGTGGCATGTCTTGTGGGGTATGAGCTGAGTGTTATTTGATTATGCAGACAATCTGGAATTTTCATTACAGTAGTACTTCTCATAACTAGAAGAGAAGCAGTTAATCTCTTGTCAACCAGGAAAGACTGGCATGCATGTTGTTGATGTTAGTTCTGTATGTGCAGCTAAGGGCAAGGTGTGCTGCTCTGTTTTGAGCCAGCTGCAGCTTTGCTAGGTCTTTCTTTGCTGCACTTGAACATATTACCAGACAGTAATCAAGATGGGACAAGACCAGAGCATGAACTAGTACAGTTGATTTTTGTGTCAAAACACAGAATCTTTTGATAACAGACATAACCCTCCCCATCTTCACAGCAACTTTGTCAATATGACCATCCAACGTTATACCCGAGGAGTATACAGTTGAAGTCGGAAGTTTACATACACCTTAGCCAAATACATTTAAACTCAGTTTTTATTTACAACGACAGCCCACCCTGGCCAAACCCAGACGACGCTGGGCCAATTGTGCGCCGCCCTATGCGACTCCCAATCCCGGCCAGATGTGATACAGCCTGGATTCGAACCAGGGACTGTAGTGACGCCTCTTGCGCTGAGATGCAGTACCTTTGACCGCTACGCCACTATGGAGCCCTGACTGTAACTCCTTATTTATAATTTCAGTGAGTTCACTGGTTTTGGGTTCTGACATGTAGAGTGTGGAATCATCTGCATATATAGTCATTCTAGCTTTTACGTAAGACCAGTGGCAAGTCATTTGTAAAAATAGAGAAGCGTAACAGCCCAAGACAACTGCCCTGAGGGACACCGCACTGTACATATTTGATGTTAGAGAAGCTTGCATTGAAGAACATTCTGGGTTCTATCGGATAAATAACTCTCCGACCATGTGATGTAAAGCCATAGCTAGCGTGTTTCCTAAATAAAAATGTATGATCAAAGGCTGCACTGAAATCTAACAATACAGCTCCAACTATCTTATTATCCATTTATTTTGAACCAATCATCTGTCATTTGAGTCAGTGCAGTACAAGTTGAGTGCCCTTCTCTCCATCAGTTTACTAAGAACAGGTAGCAAACTGATTTGGTGGCTGTTAGAGCCAGCAAAGGGTGCTTTACTATTTTTAGGCAGTGGAATTACTTTAGACATATAAACATATAGCAAATAGGGGTGTCATTACAGTCTACCGTTCTCAATAGTTTCCCATCAAGGTTGTTTAGACCTGGCGGCTTTTCATTATTGATGGATAACACTAGCTTTTCCATTTCTCCCACACGAACTTGACCAAATTCAAAACGGCAAACCTTCTCTTTCATATTAGATTTATTTTTTTTCTACAAAAAAAGTATGGTTTACTGTTCAATGTTGTCATTGACAACATTTCAACCTATCAACTGAGCATTCTGACTTGTTTGCCACCTCTTTTGCATAATTTCTTTCAACCATAACATTTTTCAGTTCATCATCAATCCAGAGGGCCCTAACAGCTCTCACAGGCAATGTCTTAATAGGTGCATGTTTGTCAGAATAATTTTACTTCCAGTGCTGCATCTGGATTCACTTCCTCATACACATCAGACCAACATAAATGTTTTATATCTTCAACAAAAGAGTCCTGAGAACATTTTGTATGATCTCTTCAATTACTTTATATTCAGCTTTTGGCACTTTGGCTTTCCTTGTTATTGCCACAATGTTATGGTCACTACAGCCAATGGGATCTGATAATGCTTTGGAGCAAAGCTCTGCAGCATTAGTGAAGATATGATCAATACAGGTGGATGTCACAGATCCTACAATATTGGTATGCGCTGTAGTTGGTTGAGTGATAACCTGGGTCATATTACAGGCATGATTGACCCCATTTATAATGTATTTTCATCATTGCAATTTATGCTGTTGGCTTTGGTACATAATTCAATTCAAGTGAAGTACAGAACTGTATTATGCAAGTAGATATAAAAAGCTACTCAATTTAACAGCACATTTCTGGGCCTTATCCAGTAGGGTGCAAAGTTTATTGTATATAGTTCTATCCGGACCTTTCACACTCCTGAATAAGCCCTTTTTTCCCCCCAGCTGCATTAAACCATGAAGTTATTTTTTTACTCATAAATTCGCTATGCAATAAAGGTATTCACTACTTATTGGTACGGTATGTAGTAATGAGTATCTGATTCACTAAGGTTTGCAATGAAGTTGCAACTAGATGCTGATCTTGGGTCAATTTTGCATTTCCCCCACCTATGGTTAAGATTATGATTGGGGGAGGGGAATCTGATATTAGATCTGTACCTAGGGGAAACATCACCCCGGAGTATTTTTGTTGTGTGTTAAAATGATCAGGGAAGAGGACAGTGTGATGTTGCATCGATTTAACAGCTTGTCCTGGTACCTCTTATTCAGGAAAAGTACAACTGACTTTAGTAATAAACATATTTTTCTACTGACCGACTGTCTCTGTCTGGGTTTTTGGGGGAAATTATAGCCTCGTTTATACCTGGTGCTAACATGTCCTGACCTTGTCCACATGACCAGGGATGTTCTCTTGATAAGTGTGTGAATTGGACCATTTTCTTGTCCTGCTAAGCATTCAAAATGTAACATTCGTGTGGGTGTCAGAGAATGTATGGAGGAAAAAGTACATTATGTTCTTTAGGAATGTATACTGAACAAAAATATAAACGGAACATGCAACTATTAAAGATTTTACTGAGTTACAGTTTTTATAAGGAAATCAGTCAATTTAAATCAATTCAATAGGCCCTAATCTATGGATTTCACATCTCGGAATACAGATATGCTTCTGTTGGTTACATACCTTTAAAAAAAAAAAAAGTAGGGGCGTGAATAAAAACAAATCACTCAGTATCTGATGTGGCCACCATTTGCCTGAGTTGAGGCTGTTGATTGTGAAATGTAGAATGTTGTCCCACTCCTCTTCAATGGCTGTGTGAAGTTGCTTGATATTGGCGGGAGCTGGAACAAGCTGTTGTACACGTCGATCCAGAGCATCCCAAACATCCTCAATGGGTGTCATGTCTGGTGAGTATGCAGGCCATCGAAGAACTGTGACAATTTCAGCTTCCAGGAATTGTGTACAGATCCTTGTGACATGGGGCCGTGCATTATCATACTGAAACATGAGGTGATGGCCGCGGATGAATGGCATGAAAATGGGTCTCAGGATCTCGTCATGGTATCTCTATTCAAATTGCCATCAATAAAATGCAATTGTGTTTGTAGTTTATGCCTGCCTATACCATAACCCCACCGCCACCATGGGGCACTCTATTCACAATGTTGATATCAGCAAACCACACGACTCCATACACATGGTCTGCAGTTGCAAGGCTGGTTCGACGTATTGCCAAATTATCTAAAACGACGTTGGTAGAGAAATAATTTAATTTTTATCTGGCAACAGCTCTGGTGGACATTCTTGCAGTCAGTATGCCAACTGCACGGTCCCTCAACTTAAGACATCTGTGGCATTGTGTTGTGTGACAAACTCCAAAGCAGCAGCTACTCTTCCTGGGGTCCAGCAAAATTAAGGCAGTTTATACAATTTTATAAACATTACAATACATTCACAGATTTCACAACACACTGTGTGCCCTCAGGCCCCTACTCTACCACTACCACATATCTACAGTACTAAATCCATGTGTATGTATAGTGCGTATGTTATCGTGTGTGTGTATGCATGTGTCTGTGCAAATGTTTGTGTTGCTTCACAGTCCCCGCTTTTCCATAAGGTGTTTTTTAAATAAAATTTTACTGCTTGCGTCAGTTGCTTGATGTGGAATAGAGTTCCATGTAGTCATGGCTCTATGTGGTACTGTGTGCCTCCCATAGTCTGTTCTAGACTTAAGGACTGTGAAGAGACCTCTTGCGGCATGTCTTGTGGGGTATGCATGGGTGTCCGAGCTGTGTGCCAGAAGTTTAGACAGACAGCTCGGTGCATTCAACATGTCAATACCTCTCATAAATAAAAGTAGTGATGAAGTCAATCTCTCCTCCACTTTCAGCCAGAAGAGATAGAAGAGACATATTAATATTAGCTCTCTGTGTACATCCAAGGGCCAGCCGTGCTGCCCTGTTCTGAGCAAGTCCTTTTTTGTGGCACCTGACCACACGACTGAACAGTAGTCAAAGTGCGACAAAACTAGGGCCTGTAGGACCTGCCTTGTTGATAGTGTTGTTAAGAAGGCAGAGCATTGCTTTATTATAGACAGACGTCTCCTCATCTTAGCTACTACTGCATCGATATGTTTTGACCATGACAGTTTACAATCTAGTGAAACACCAAGCAGTTTAGTCATCGCAACTTGCTCAATTTCCACATTATTTATTGCAAGATTTAGTTGAGATTTAGGGTTTAGTGAGTGTTTTGTTCCAAATACAATGCTTTTAGTTTTAGAAATATTTAGGGCCAACTTATTCCTTGCTACCCACTCTGAAACTAACTGCAGCTCTTTGTTGAGTGTTGCAGTCATTTCAGTCGCTGTAGTAGCTGATGTGTATAGTGTTGAGTCATCCGCATACATAGACACTTTGGCTTTACTCAAAGTCAGTGGCATGTCGTTAGTATTTTTTTTTTTTTATCACACACTTCAAAATGCATGAAACCCTCCTAGACACAGTGAATAGCCAGCTAGCATTAACAGTTGCTTGCCTCAAAGCAAGCATAGAATGAATTTAGCTTGTCTCTTAGGCTCGGGTCACTGGGCAGCTTGCGGCTGGATTTTCCTTTATAATCCTTGACAGTTTGCAAGCCCTGAAACTTCCTACGAGCATCAGAGCTGTTGTAGTAGGATTCAATCTCAGTTCTATATTGACACTTTGCCTGTGATGGCTCATCAAAGGTCGTATCGGGATTTGTTATGAGTGTCCAAATTAGTGTCCCACTCCTTGAAAGCAGCAGCTCTAGCCTTTAGCTCAATGCAGATGGGGCCTGTAATCCATTACTTCTGGTTAGGATATGTATGAATGGTCCCTGTGGGGATGAAGTCGTGGATGTACTTATTAATGAAGCCGGTGACTGATGTGGTAAACTCGTCAGTGTTATCGGATGAATCCCAGAACATATTCCAATCTGTGCTAGCGAAACAGGCCTGTAGCTTAGCATCCGCTTTATCGGACCACTTCCGTATTGAACGCGTCAATGGTACTTCCTGTTTGACCAGAGGACAGATGTCCACCGGTCTAATGTCCATTGCTCATGTTTCTTGGCCCAAGCAGGTCTCTTCTTCTTATTGGGGTTCTTTAGTAGTGGTGTCTTTGCAGCAATTCGACCATGAAGGCCTGATTCACGCAGTCTCCTCTGAACAGTTGATGTTGAGATGTGTCTTTTACTTGATCTCTGTGAAGCATTTATTTGGGCTGCAATCTGAGGTGCAGTTAACTCTAACTTATCCTCTGCAGCAGAGGTAACTCTGCGTCTTCCTGTCCTGTGGCGGTCCTCATGAGAGCCAGTTTCATCATAGCGCTTGATGCGACTGCACTTGAAGAAACGTTCAATGTTCTTGAAATGTTTTGTATTGACTGACCTTCATGTCTTAATAGCGTTGGATAGAAAACACTTTGAAGTTTGTAGAAATGTTAAAATAATGTATGAGACTATAACACAATTGATATGGTAAACCAACCAATGTTATGATAAACCAACCAATGTTTTTTTTCTTTTGCTCCCAGGCTCTTAGAACCCATAGCTTTCCATTATATGTAATTCCAGCACCCAGATTGCAATTCTCATGGCTTCCAATAGATGTCAACAGTCTTTGTTCATTTTTTCAGGCATGTTTTTTTAAAAACTAGCAAGAATTTGACGTTTTTGTACAGAGTCCCTGTACAATATCAGTCTGTCGTCGCGCCACCAAGAGGACGCGTGCTTACTAATTTTACTTTTCTATTGAACATACTACTCACCGTATGAAATATTATAGTTTATATACATTTTAGGATACCTGAGGATTAAATATAAACATAGTTTATAGATCACCTGTACTCCACACACAGAGACGTTTACAAAGCTCTCCCTCCATTTGGTAAATCCGACCACAACTCTATCCTCCTGATTCCTGCTTATAAGCAAAAATTAAAGCAGGAATGCTTCCTGACTCAGTGACTCAGTCTATAAAAAAGTGGACAGATGAAGCAGATGCTAAACTACAGGTCTGTTTTGCTATCACAGACTGGAACATGTTCCGGGATTCTTCCGATAGCATTGAGGAATACACCACATCAGTCACTGGCTTTATCAACAAGTGCATTGAGGACGTCGTCCCCACAGTGACTGTACGTACATACCCCAACCAGAAGCCATGGATTACAAGCAACATTCGCACTGAGCTGAAGGGTAGAGCTGCCACTTTAAAGGTGCAGGACTCTAACCCGGAAGCTTACAAGAAATCCTGTTATGCCCTGCCACGAACCATCAAACAGACAAAGTATCAATACAGTGCTAAGATTGAATCATACTACACCGGCTCCGACGCTCGTCTTATGTGACAGGGCTTGCAAACTATTATAGACTACAAAGGGAAGCACAGCCGCGAGCTGCCCGGTGACACGAGCCTACCAGACGAGCTAAATCACTTCTATGCTCGCTTCGAGGCAAGCAACACTGAGGCATGCATGAGAGCATCAGCTGTTCCGGACGAATGTGTTATCGCGCTCTCCGTAGCCGACGTGAGTTAGACCTTTAAACAGGTCAACATATACAAGGCTGCGGGGCCAGACGGATTACCAGGACGTGTGCTCCGGGCATGTGCTGACCAACTGGCAGGTGTCTTCACTGACATTTTCAATATGTCCCTGATTGAGTCTGTAATACCAATATGTTTCAAGCAGACCACCATAGTCCCTGTAACCAAGAACACAAAGGCAACCTGCCTAAATGACTACAGACCCATAGCACTCTCGTCCGTAGCCATGAAGTGCTTTGAAAGGTTGGTCATGGCTCACATCAACACCATTATCCCAGAAACCCTAGACCCACTCCAATTTGCATATCGCCCAAGCAGACCCACAGATGATGCAATCTCTATTGCACTCCACACTGCCCTTTCCCACCTGGACAAAAGGAACACTTATGTGAGAATGCTATTAATTGACTACAGCTCAGCGTTCAACACCATAGTTCCCTCAAAGCTCATCACTAAGCTAAGGATCCTGGGACTAAACACCTCTCTCTGCAACTGGATCCTGGACTTCCTGACGGGCCACCCCCAGGTGGTGAGGGTAGGTAGCAACACATCTGCCACACTGATCCTCAACAATGGAGCTCCCCAGGGGTGCGTGCTCAGTCCCCTCCTGTACTCCCTGTTCACCCACAACAGCATGGCCAGGCACGACTCCAACACCATCATTAAGTTTGCAGACGACACAACAGTGGTAGGCCTGATCACCGACAATGACGAGACAACCTATAGGGAGGAAGTCAGAGACCTGGCCGAGTGGTGCCAGAATAATAACCTATCCCTCAACGTAACCAAGACTAAGGAGATTATTGTGGACTACAGGAAAAGGAGGACCGAGCACGCCCCCATTCTCATCGACAGGGCTGTAGTGGAGCAGGTTGAGAGCTTCAAGTTCCTTGGTGTCCACATCAACAACAAACTAGAATGGTCCAAACACACCAAGACAGTCGTGAAGAGGGCACGACAAAGCCTATTCCCCCTCAGGAAACTAAAAAGATTTGGCATGGGTCCTGAGATCCTCAAAAGCTTCTACAGCTGCAACATCGAGAGCATCCTGACTGGTTGCATCACTGACTGGTACTGCAATTGCTCGGCCTCTGACCACAAGACACTACAGAGGGTAGTGCGTACGGCACAGTACATCACTGGGGCTAAGCTGCCTGCCATCTAGGACCTCTACACCAGGCGGTGTCAGAGAAAGGCCCTAAAAATTGCCAAAGACCCCAGCCACCCCAGTCATAAACTGTTCTCTTTGCTACCGCACGGCAAGCGGTACCGGAGCGCCAAGTCGAGGTCCAAAAGGCTTCTCAACAGCTTCTACCCCCTAGCCATAAGACTCCTGAACAGGTAATCAAATGTCTACCCGGACTATTTCCATTGTGTGCCCCCCCAACCCGTCTTTTTACGCTGCTGCTACTCTGTTCATCATATATGCATAGTCACTTTAACTATACATTCATGTACAAACTACCTCAATTGGGCCGACCAACCAGTGCTCCCGCACATTGGCTAACCGGTCTATCTGCATTGTGTCCCGCCACCCACCACCCGCCAACCCCTCTCTTACGCTACTGCCTGTTCATCATATTCGCATAGTCACTTTATCCATTTCTACATGTACATACTACCTCAATCAGCCTGACTAACCGGTGTCTGTATGTAGCCTTGCTATTTTATAGCCTCGCTACTGGATATAGCCCGTCTTTTTACTGTTGTTTTATTTCTTTACTTACCTATTTTTCACCTAATACCTGTTTTGCACCATTGGTTAGAGCCTGTAAGTAAGCATTACACTGTAAGGTCTACACCTGTTGTATTCGGCGCATGTGACAAATAAACTTCGATTTGAGTTTGACTTTTTTGAACAAAGTTTAAGAGGTAGCTATTTGGAATCCTTTGTCTGCATGTTGAACGAGTGGATTACTGAAATCGATGGCGCCAACTAAACAGACTTTTTGGGATATAAAGAAGGATTTTATATAACAAAATGACCATTCATGTTGTAGCTGGGACCCTTGGGATTGCAAACAGAGGAAGATTTTCAAAAGTAAGTGATTTATTTAATCGCTATTTGTGATTTCATGAAGCCTGTGCTGGTTGAAAAATATGTTGTGGTGCGCCGTCCTCAAACAATCGCATGGTATTCTTTCGCTGTAAAACCTATCGTAAATCGGACAACTCAGTTAGATTAACAAGAATTTAAGCTTTTAAACTAAATATTAAACATTTATGAACATATATAAAGATTATTTATTTGAATTGCGCGCCCTACAATTTCACTGGATGTTGTCGACAGGTGTCCAGCTAGCGGGACGCCTAACCTTAAGAAGTTTTTAAAGTAATGATGGACTGTTGTTTCTCTTTGCTTATTTGGGCTGTTTTTTATTTCTTTTTTAACCCCTTTTTTAGTCTTAGTCTTATCTAGTTAGTCTTACCTCACCGCTGCAACTCCCGCACGGACTCGGGAGAGGCAAAGGTCGAGAGCCATGCGTCCTCCGAAACACAACCCAACCTGCTTCTTGACACAATGCACATCCAACCCGGAAGCCAGCTCCACCAATATGTAGGAGGAAACACTGTACACCTGGCGACCTGGTCAGCGTACACTGTGCCCGGCCTGACACAGGAGTCGCTAGTGCGCGATGAGACAAACCCTCCCTAACCTGGACGACGCTGGGCCAATTGTGCGCCGCCCCATGGGCCTCCCGGTCACGGCCAGCTGCGACAGAGCCTGGGCTCGAACCCAGAATCTCTGGTGGCACAGCTAGCACTGCGATGCAGTGCCTTAGACCACCACTACCCGGGAGGCTATTTGGGCTGTTCTTGCCATAATTTGGACTTGGTATTTTATCAAATAGGACTGTCTTCTGTATACCACCCCTACCTTGTCACAACACAACTGATTTGCTCAAACGCATTAAGAAGGATAGAAATTACACAAATGAACTTTTAAAAAGCCACATTTGTTAATTGAAATGCATTCCAGGTGGCTACCTCATGAAGCTGGTTGAGAGAATACCAAGAGTGTGCAAAGCTGTCATCAAGGCAAAGGGTGGCTACTTTGAAGAATCTCAAATATAAAATATATTTGGATTTGTTTAACACTTTTTGGTTACTACATGTTTCCATATGTGTTATTTCATAGTTTTTAATGTCTTCACTATTATTCTACAATGTAGAAATAAACCCTTGAATGAGTAGGTGTATCCAAACTTTTGACTTGTACTGTATATTATTCTTCTTGCTTTATCTAGCTCTATTTGTGATATTTTTGTTATGCTGATTAATGCGGACCCAAAAGCGACTTAAAGAAACAGAGTCTTTATTCCAGGCAAAAACACGACAGGGCGGAACAAGGACGCAGGACAGCAAACATCAAACAAGAATCCGACAAGGACAGGAGCGGAAAACAGAGGGAGAAATAGGGACTCTAATCAGAGGGCAAAATAGGGGACAGGTGTGAAAGAGTAAATGAGGTCGTTAGGAGATTGAGAAACAGCTGGGAGCAGGAACGGAACGATAGAGAGAGAGAGCGGGAGAGGGAGAGAGGGAGGAGGAGAGAGAGAGAGAGAAAGAGGGAAAGAACCTAATAAGACCAGCAGAGGGAAGCACAGGGACAAGACATGAAAATAAATGACAAAACCTGGAACAGTACCCCCCACTCACCGAGCGCCTCCTGGCGCACTCGAGGAGGAACCCTGGCGGCAACGGAGGAAATCATCAATCAACGAACGGTCCAGCACGTCCCGAGATGGAACCCAACTCCTCTCCTCAGGACCGTAACCCTCCCAATCCACTAAGTACTGGTGACCACGTCCCCGAGAACGCATATCCATGATCTTCCGTACCTTGTAAATAGGTGCGCCCTCGACAAGGACGGGGGGGGGGAGGGAAGACGAACGGGGCGCGAAGAAAAGGCTTGACACAGGAGACATGGAAGACAGGGTGGACGCGACGAAGATGTCGCGGAAGAAGCAGTCGCACAGCGACAGGATTGACGACCTGAGAGACACGGAACGGACAAATGAACCGCGGAGTCAACTTGCGAGAAGCTGTCGTAAGGGGGAGGTTGCGAGTGGAAAGCCACACTCTCTGACCGCGACAATACCTAGGACTCCTTACCCTACGTTTATTGGCGGCTCTCACAGTCTGCGCCCTGTAACGGCAAAGTGCAGACCTGACCCTCCTCCAGGTGCGCTCACAACGTTGGACAAAAGCCTGAGCGGAGGGAACGCTGGACTCGGCGAGCTGGACGAGAACAGGGGAGGCTGGTACCCAAGACTACTCTGAAACGGAGATAGCCCGGTAGCAGACGAAGGAAGCGAGTTATGAGCGTACTCAGCCCAGGGGAGCTGTTCTGCCCAAGACGCAGGGTTTCGAACGAAAGGCTGCGTAATATGCGACCAATCGACTGATTGGCCCTTTCTGCTTGACCGTTAGATTGGGGATGAACCCGGAAGAGAGACTGACGGAAGCACCAATCAAACGACAGAACTCCCTCCAAAACTGTGACGTGAATTGCGGACCTCTGTCTGAAACGGCGTCTAACGGGAGACCATGAATTCTGAACACATTCTCAATGATGATCTGTGCCGTCTCCTTAGCGGAAGGAAGCTTAGCGAGGGGAATGAAATGTGCCGCCTTAGAGAACCTATCGATAACCGTAAGAATCACAGTCTTCCCGCAGACGAAGGCAGACCGGTAATAAAGTCTAAGGCGATGTGAGACCATGGTCGAGAAGGAATGGGAAGCGGTCTGAGACGCCGGCAGGAGGAGAGTTACCTGACTTAGTCTGCGCGCAGTCCGAAAAAGCAGCCACGAAACGGCGCGTGTCACGCTCCTGAGTAGGCCACAAACCGCTGGCGAATAGAAGCAAGCGTACCCCGAACGCCGGGGTGGCCAGCTAACTTGGCAGAGTGAGCCCACTGAAGAACAGCCAGACGAGTAGAGACAGGAACGAACAGAAGGTTACTAGGACAACGCCGCGGCGACGCAGTGTGGGTGAGTGCTTGCTTTACCTGTCTCTCATTCCCCAGACAGTCAACCCGACAACACGCCCTTCAGGGAGAATCCCCTCGGGGTCGGTAGAAGCCACAGAAGAACTAAAGAGACGAGATAAGGCATCAGGCTTGGTGTTCTTATTTCCGGGCGATAGGAAATCACGAACTCGAAACGAGCGAAAAACAACGCCCAACGAGCTTGACGTGCATTAAGTCGTTTGGCCGAACGGATGTACTCAAGGTTCTTATGGTCAGTCCAAACGACAAAAGGGACGGTCGCCCCTCCAACCACTGTCGCCATTCGCCTATGGCTAAGCGGATGGCGAGCAGTTCGCGGTTACCCATCATAGTTGCGTTCCGATGGCGACAGGCGATGAGAAAAGTAAGCGCAAGGATGGACCTTATCGTCAGAATGGAAGCGCTGGGACAGAATGGCTCCCACGCCCACCTCTGAAGCGTCAACCTCGACAATGAATTGTTTAGTGAGTCAGGAGTACAAGGATAGGGGCGGATGTAAAACGCTTCTTGAGGAGATCAAAAGCTCCCTGGGCGGAACCGGCCCACTTAAAGCAAGACTTGACAGAAGTCAGAGCTGTGAGAGGGGCAGCCACTTGACGAAATTACGAATGAAACGCCGATAGAAATTAGCGAAACCGAGAAAGCGCTGCAACTCGACACGTGACTTAGGAACGGGCCAATCGCTGACAGCCTGGACCTTAGCGGGATCCATCTGAATGCCTTCAGCGGAATAACAGAACCGAGAAATGTGACAGAGGAGACATGAAAGGCGCACTTCTCAGCCTTCACGTAGAGACAATTCTCTAAAAGGCGCTGGAGTACACGTCGAACGTGCTGAACATGAATCTCGAGAGACGGTGAAAAAATCTGGATATCGTCAAGGTAAACGAAAACAAAGATGTTCAGCATGTCTCTCAGTACATCATTAACTAATGCCTGAAAGACAGCTGGAGCATTTGCGAGACCGAACGGCAAAACCCGGTATCAATGCCCTAACGGAGTGTTAAACGCTGTCTTCCACTCGTCCCCCCTCTGATGCGTACGAGATGGTAAGCGTTACGAAGGTCCAACTTAGTAAAGAACCTGGCTCCTGCAAAATCTCGAAGGCTGACGACATAAGGGGAAGCGGATAACGATTCTTAACCGTTATGTCATTCAGCCCTCGATAATCCACGCAGGGGCGCAGAGTACCGTCCTTCTTCTTAACAAAGAAAAACCCCGCTCCGGCGGGAGAGGAAGAAGGCACCACGGTACCGGCGTCGAGAGAAACAGACAGATAATCCTCGAGAGCCTTACGTTCGGGAGCCGACAGAGAGTAATCCTACCCCGAGGGGGAGTGGTCCCGGAAGGAGATCAATACAACAATCATACGACCGGTGAGGAGGAAGGAGTTGGCTCTGGACCGACTGAAGACCGTGCGCAGATCATGATATTCCTCCGGCACTCCTGACAAATCACCAGGTTCCTCCTGAGTAGAGGGGACAGAAGAAACAGGAGGGATAGCAGACATTAAACACTTCACATGACAAGAAACGTTCCAGGATAGGATAGAATTACTAGTCCAATTAATAGAAGGATTATGACATACTAGCCAGGGATGACCCAAAACAACAGGTGTAAAAGGTGAACGAAAAATCAAAAATGAAATAGTCTCACTGTGATTACCAGATCTGTGAGGGTTAAAGGTAGTGTCTCACATCTGATACTGGGAAGAGGACTACCATCTAAGGCGAACATGGGCGTGGATTTCTCTAACTGTCTGAGAGGAATGTCATGTTTCCGAGCCCATGCTTCGTCCATAAAACAACCCTCAGCCCCAGAGTCTATCAAGGCACTGCAGGAAGCAGCCGAACCGGTCCAGCGTAGATGGACCGACAGGTAGTACAAGGATCTTGATGGAGAGACTTGAGTAGTAGCGCTCACCAGTAGCCCTCCGCTTACTGATGAGCTCTGGCCTTTTACTGGACATGACATGACAAAATGTCCAGCAGAACCGCATAGAGGCAAAGGCGGTTGGTGATTCTCCGTTCCCTCTCCTTAGTCGAGATGCGAATACCTCCCAGCTGCATGGGCTCAGTCTCTGAGCCGGGGGAGGAGATGGTTGAGATGCGGAGAGGGGAAACACCGTTAACGCGAGCTCTCCTCCACGAGCTCGGTGACGAAGATCTACCCGTCGTTCTATACGGATGGCGAGTGCAATCAAAGAGTCCACGCTGGAAGGAACCTCCCGGGAGAGAATCTCATCCTTAACCTCAGCGTGGAGTCCCTCCAGAAAACAAGCGAGCAACGCCGGCTCGTTCCAGTCACTGGAGGCAGCAAGAGTGCGAAACTCTATAGAGTAATCCGTTATGGATCGTCACCTTGACATAGAGAGCCAGGACCCTGGAAGCCTCCTTCCCAAAAACTGAACGATCAAAAACCCGTATCATCTCCTCTTTAAGTTCAGATAATCGATAGAACACTCAGCCCTTGCCTCCCAGATGGCTGTGCCCCACTCCGAGCCCGACCAGTAAGGAGTGATATGACGTAAGCGATCCGAGCTCTCTCTCTTGAGTACGTGTTGGGCTGGAGAGAGAACACAATATCACACTGGGTGGAAAGGAGCGACACTCAGTGGGCTGCCCAGAGTAACAAGGTGGGTTATTAACCCTAGGTTCCGGAGCCTTGGAGACCAGGAAGTATCTGGTGGCACGAGACGAAGACTCTGAAACTGTCCAGAGAGATCGGAGACCTGAGCGGCCAGGGTTTCAACGGCATGACGAGCAGCAAACAATTCCTGCTCGTGTCTGCGAGCATTGCTCCCTGGAACTCGACGGCAGTGTTGGAGAATCCATAGTCGCTGGGTCCATCTTGGTCGGATTCTTCTGTTATGCTGATTAATGCGGACCCAAAAGCGACTTAAAGAAACAGAGTCTTTATTCCGGCAAAAACACGACAGGGCGGAACAAGGACGCAGGACAGCAAACATCAAACAAGATCCGACAAGGACAGGAGCGGAAAACAGAGGGAGAAATAGGGACTCTAATCGGAAGCAAAATAGGGCTCTAATCAGAGGGCAAAATAGGGGACAGGTGTGAAAGAGTAAATGAGGTCGTTAGGAGATTGAGAAACAGCTGGGAGCAGGAACGGAACGATAGAGAGAGAGAGCGGGAGAGGGAGAGAGGGAGGAGGAGAGAGAGAGAGAGAAAGAGGGAAAGAACCTAATAAGACCAGCAGAGGGAAGCACAGGGACAAGACATGAAAATAAATGACAAAACATGACAATTTTACCTTGTCTCGCTGGCTTGCTAACTTGCTAGGCAATCAATCTTCTGATGACATCTGTGATGTTGTAGATGATAACCATCGGATTACGTGTTTCTTAATTTGCATGAGCTGCATTTGCATTTGCATGTGATCGTATCCACTGTTAAACACTAAAACAATGTTTCAAGTAAGAATTAGGCAGGTCTGATGCCAGAAAATAAAACTATTTATTGCGTATCTTATTTTATTTTTGCAAAAAAAGTAGTGTGTAGTTCCAGTAGTTAGCTTCACCACTACATGGGGAAAAAGTAGTTAACTACTGAATACACTACCTAGATTTGAATTTAGTCAACTACCACCAAGCTACTGCAAAATGTCGTTAAATTGCTAGTTGGACTACTCTCCAACACTGTATGGAAACAAAGAGGTTTCTGCCTGCACAACTTTTAATGACACAGCCGGGAAATAGGTCTGTATTCAAGGACAATATGAATAGATGGTCATGGCAGTGAATTCAGAGAGACAGAGTACTGTGCTATTGAACTCAGAGGGCAGAATAATATATGAGTGATACAGAACTGAAGAACTAACTACTGTACCTTTTTGGTCATACACCTGAAGGGGCTGTCCATTACAGAAGGCCTGTACACCACCCCAAACTCAAGCAGAAGAACACAGAGAGAAAGTGTGTTGCAGTGGCAATCTGAGCGGGGATTCCCTTCCCTTATACACTGTGAATGAGGAAAGGGTGCACAATAAGAGTTTTTTTAGTTTTTGCTTTTGACAACCAGAATGATTTAGCAGTTTTTTGAGTGCAAAACTTTGCTCTTTTAAATTAAGTATGAAGAATGAAAAGTCTCATGAGTTCTCTGGGTTAACACGGGTACGGATCTGCTATCCAGGGGGTTGCCCCATTCTTGGGAAATGTTCGGCAGGGCCGACATATATCTTTACACATTGCAAGAAAATGGTCATAGTTGGCTGTTTTTCTCGATAAGGGACCTGAGTGCTCGGTTGGGAAGGGATGCTTTCACACACCAGTGGCCTTGGATCCTCCTTTACGCATTTCTGTCTGTGGACCTGATTCAGCACACACTGGATAGGGTGTGTCTGGAGGTCTTGTCGTTGATCCTTATGGCTCTCCATTGGCCCAAATGACATGGTTTGCGGAGATCATTCACCTTATATGCGGGGACCCGTGGCAACTCCCGTTGCCCAGAGATTTGGAATCTATAGCAAGGGGTTTACCTCTGAATGATATTGCTACAATAGAGTTCTCAAGGGAAACCTCCACGCGAGGGCATTTGAGCTTTGGTGCCAAAATAAAGGAATTGCTCCTTTTCGGAGCTCTCTGGTGGACATTTTAATGTTCCTACAGGGGCTTTTCGGACAGAGCCGCTCATTCTCCAACTTGAAGGTGTATATGGCAGCTATTTCAGCGTGTCATAGGAATTGATGGTGCCACTGTATGGGCTTTTCCCCTGGTGATGCGGTTTTAAAAGGTTTGCGGGAGGTGTGCAAGTTTTGAGGGAGCGAGCAATTGGCATGCTGACTGCAGGAATATCCACCGAAGCTTTTGCCAGAGAATTGAATGTTAATTTCTCTACCATAATCTGCATCCAACGTTGTTTTAGAGAATTTGGCAGTACGGCCAACCCACCTCACAACCGCAGACCACGTGTAACGTTCTTCACCTGCAGGATCATTTTAGACCAGCCACCAGGACAGCTAATGAAACTGGTTTGCACAACTGAAGAATTTCTGCACAAACTGTCAAACACCGTCTCAGGGAAGCTTATCATCCTCACCAGGGTCTTGACCTGACTGCAGTTTGGCATCGTAACCAACTTCAGTGGGAAAATGCTCACCTTCAATGACCACTGGCACACTGGAGAAGTGTGCTCTTCACAGATTAATCCCGGTTTCAACTATACTGGGCAGACAGCGTGTATGGCGTCGTGTGGTTGAGTGGTTTGCTGATGTCAACATTGTGAACAGAGTGCCTAATGGTTGCGGTGGGGTTATGGTATGGGCAGGCATAAGCTACGGACATTGAACACAATGCATTTTATCGATGGCAATTGGAATGCAAAGAGAGCATGACGATATCCTGAGGTCCATTGTCGTGCCATTCATCCACCGCCATCACCTCATGTTTCAGCATGATAATGCATGACCCCATGTCCCAAGGATCTGTACGCATTTCCTGGAAGCTAAAAATATCCCAGTTCTTACAAGGCGTGCATACTCATCAGACGTGACCCATTGACCATGTTTGGGATGCTCTGGATCGAAGGGAATGGCAGCGTGTTCCAGTTCCCTCCAATATCCAGCAACTTCTCACAGCCATTGAAGAGGAGTGGAAAAACATTCCACAGACCACAATCAACAGCATAAGGCAAATGATGGTCACACCAGATGCTGGCTGGTTTTCTAGGGTTGAATATTTTCCCGGAATTTTACTAAGGAATCAATAACTTTTGTCCCAGGTAACCTGGTATTTCACGCCAAAACCGGAAGTGTCATTCAAAAGCATTATAAAGCATATACAGTGCCTACGGAAAGTATTCAGACCCCTTGACTTTTTCTACATTTTGTTAGGTTACAGCCTTATTGTAAAATGTATTAAATCGTCCCCCCCCCCTCATCAATCTACACACAATACCCCATAATGACAAAGCAAAAACAGGATTTCAGAAATGGTAGCTATTTTATTAAAAATAAAAAATTGAAATATGCCATTACATAAGTATCCAGACCCTTTACTGAGTACTTTGTTGAAGCACCTTTGGTAGCGATTACAGCCTCAAGTCTTCTTGGGTATGACGCTACATGCTTGGCACACCTGTATTTGGAGAGTTTCTCCCATTCTTCTCTGCAGATCCTCTCAAGCTCTGTCAGGTTGGATGGAGAGCGTTGCTACAGAGCCTTTTGGCAAACACCAAGCGGGCTGTCATGTGCCTTTTATTGAGGAGAGGCTTCCGTCTGGTCACTGCCTTAAAGGCCTGATTGGTGGAGTGCTGTAGAGATGGTTGTCCTTCTGGAAGGTTCTCCCATATCCACAGAGGAACTCTGGAGCTCTGTCAGAGTGACCATTGGGTTCTTGGTCACCTCCCTGACCAAGGCGCTTCTCCCCCGATTGTTCAGTTTGGCCGGGCCCTTGCTCCCTTCGGTCTCAACGTAGACTTTGATCTGAAGCCATTCTTGTGATTGTTGTGACTTTGCCATTGTAATTGTCTGTAGGCTTATGTAGTCTAAATTGAATCTATGATCGTATGCTATCCATTTGTTTTTTGTATGTTGTTCTTTGTATGTCATTTTAATATTTGAGAATTAACCAATGATATTAGGCCATACTTGGCCATGATTACAGACACCCGTGTGTGTCATTTGACACTATATCAACGAGTCACCCTGCAGTGTTTGTGATTATACCCTGATCAACACAGCTTGCCTGTCGAAACGTTGAACATTACATTTTTGCATCTGAGCTCTTAGAGCATCTCGCCTAAATAGGTGTGTGTTTCTTTTTCCTCTAGACCATACCAAACATAACATATCATACTAATGTGAGTGTCCCGGATATACATTTACTATATTACGTCTAGTATATGAGAAAAACATTTGATTAATAAAATATTTAATCAGTAGTATTCCTCAAATGAAGGGGATAATGATGCAATCTTTGCAAGAGGGAGGGAATATGATTTCATTGGTCCTCAACTCACGGCTCAGTCATTTCATTCAGCGTTAGTTTAGTTAACTGTGAGTTAGGTGAAGAGAAGCATGGAGAGGCCAGATATAGACAGAGTTGTAAATTGGGATAAGGAAAATAAGTTTGGTTTTGGAGAAACGGCATCAGTGTGTGCTCTGCAAGCAATAGAGCGGATGAAGGCACAGCACGAGCGTGGTGAACAGATCGACGTGGTTATGGAGAGCGAGGAAGAAGGAGAAGAGTCTAATGCAGTGGGAAGATGTGTGTTGATGAAGAATGGCATACTTAACGTATTCTGCTGTCTCTGATGGCTCAGAAATTGAACCGGACGAGAGTGAGGATGAATTACCTGTGGTGGCAGTTGTGGTGAAGACCTCAGAGTCCGAGCCTCGCCCCGATAATCAATGCAAAGGCTGACTCGGGCCCAGTGGAAGTGACGATTTTGGAGAAAGTGGATCCCTGCCTTTTGGCTGATCCATATATATTGTAGTCTCAGGCTGGGTAGAAAAGAAGTTGTGGGCTGTTAAATCGGAGAAGGTAGCTCGAAGTGGACTTGTGATGATTTTCTGTGTTTCTTCTGTCCAGAGGGAGCGGGCGCTTTGCATCTCGCAACTATGGACAAAGCCTGTGAGTAGCTTTTCTCTCTGGAGTAGGGCCCCTTTGAAAGGAGTGATTACTGGGGTGGCGTTAGGTTTTGAGGTGTGGCTACATACACAGTGACGAGCAAAGTGAAACAGAAGTTATAGTCTGTCCTTTTGAGTCTACCTGATAGTCATGTTAGGATATGTCAGATATCCAGTGAGAGCTTTTGTGCCAAACCCACTAAGGTGTTTAAAATGCTTAGCATAAGGTCATGTTGCAGCAGTGTGTATGAGGGAGATTCCCGAGATGTGAGAAGTGTGCAGGAGGGCATGGCACAAAGGAATGTGTAGTATCGGTGGGGAAAATGTGTGTGTGTCAATTGTGGGGTACCCATGTTGCTGGGGCTCAGAAGTGCCCAGTGTGAGAGAGGCAGTTTGAGGTTTCCAGGGTCAGAGTAGAACAGAAAGTGTCGTATGCTGATGCAGTAAAGAGAGTAGAGGATGATGGGTCAAGGGTAAGTAGTAAGCCTAGGCCAATACAGAGTGATACGAATGTTTTTTAGTAAAGTTAGCTTCTTAGCATTCATTGCCATGGTTATCAACTGTACCGCAGAAATGGAATGTAAATCACAGAAAATAAATGTTGTGGTGGCAGCTGCAGAGAAGTAATTGGGTGTACAAGCTTTTACTGCAGTAGCGTTACAAGGTGGGTTGAACAAAAGAGTCCCGTACTCCCAGGTGGTCGGCCTGGTGAAGGATCACTTAGGGTCAAAATAGTGGAATGGGGTGGTACATTTTATTTTGATTAAATAGTGGTATATACAGTGCCTTCAGGAAGTATTCAGCCCCCTTGACTTTTTCCATATTTTTTACGTTACAGCCTTATTCTAAAAAGGATGAAATAAAAATGTCCTAAGCAATCTAAACACAATACCACATCATGACAAAGTGAAAACAAGTTTTTAGAAATGTTTGCAAATGTATTAAAACCAAAAAACAGATACCTTAAGTAGTCAGATCCTTTGCTATGTGACGGAATTGAGCTCAAGTGCATCCTGTTTCCATTGATCATCCTTGAGCTGTTTCTACAACTTGATTGGAGTCCACCTGTGGTAAATTCAATTGATTGGACATGATTTGGAAAGGCACACAACTGTCTATATAAGGTCCCACAGTTGACAGTGCATGTCAGAGCAAAAACCAAGCCATGAGGTCTAAGGAATTGTCCTTAGAGCACCAAGACGGGATTATGTAGAGGCACAGATCAGGGGAAGGGTCCCACAAAATGTCTGCAGCATTGAAGGTCCCCTAGAACACATTGGCTTCCATCATTCTTAAATGGAAGAAGTTTGGAATCACTAAGACTCTTCTTAGAACTGGCCCCCTGGCCAAACTGAGCAAGTCGGGGAAGAAGGGCCTTGGTGAGGAAGGTGACCAAGAACCCGATGGTCACTGACAAAGCTCCAGAGTTCTTCTGTGGAGATGGGAGAACCTTCCAGAAGGACAACCATCTCTGCAGCACTCCACCAATCAGGCCTTTATGGTAGAGTTTGCCAGACGGAAGCCACTCCTAAATAAAAGGCACATGAAAGCCCACTTGGAGTTTGTTTCCTCAAGCATCTTCACAAGTACCTTTGCTGTAGTTCTGGGATTGATTTGCACATTTCACACCAAACTATGTTCATCTCTAGGAGACAGAACGTCTCCTTCCTGAGCGGTATGATGGCTGTGTGGTCCCATGGTGTTTATACTTGTGTACTATTGTTTGTACAGATGAATGTGGTACCTTCAGACATTTGGAAATTGCTCCCAAGGGTGAACCAGACTTGTGGAGGTCTACAATCCTTTTGTCTGAGGTCTTGGCTGATTTATTTTGATTTTTCCATGAGGTCAAGTAAATAGGCACTGAGTTTGAAGGTAGGCCTTGAAATACATCCACAGGTACACCTCCAATTGACTCAAATGATGTCAATTAGCCTAACAGAAGCTTCTAAAGCCATGACATCATTTTCTGGAATTTTCCAAGCTGTTTAAAGGCACAGTCAACTTACTGTATGTAAGGCCTAACTTCAAACTCAGTGCCTCTTTGCTTGACATCATGGGGAAATCATCTGTACAAACAATAGTACGCAAGTATAAACGCCATGTGACCAAGCAGCCATCATATACCGCTCAGGAAGGAGACGCCTACTGTCTCCTAGAGATTAACATACTTTGGTGCGAAAAGTGCAAATCAATCCCAGAACAACAGCAAAGGAACTTGTGAAGATGCTTGAGGAAACAGGTACAAAAGTATCTATATTCACAGTAAGACGAGTCCTATATCGACATAACCTGAAAGGTTGCTCAGCTAGGAAGAAGCCACCGCTTCAAAACCACCACACAAAGCCAGACTACGGTTTGCAACTGCACATGGGGACAAAGATCGTACTTTTTGGAGAAATGTCCTCTGGTCTGATGAAACAAAAATAGAACTGTTTGGCCATAATGACCATCGTTATATTTGGAGAAAAAGGGGAACGCTTGCAAGCCGAAGAACACCTTCCCAACCAGGAAGCACGGGGGTGGCAGCATCATGTTGGGGTGCTTTGTTGCAGGAGGGACTGGTGCACTTCACAAAATAGATGGCATCATGAGGATGGAAAATTATGTGGATATATTGAAGCAACATTTCAAGACATCAGTCAGGAAGTTAAAGCTGGGTCACAAATGGGTCTTCCAAATGGACAATAACCCCAAGCAATCTTCCAAAGTTGTGGCAAAATTGCTTAAGGACAACAAAGTCAAGGTATTGGAGTGGCCATCACAAAGCCCTGACATCAATCCCGTAGAAAATTTGTGGGCAGAACTGAAAAAGCTCTGTCAGGAGGAATGGGCCAAAATTCACCCAACCTATTGTGGGAAGCTTGTGGAAGGCTACCCGAAACGTTTGACCCAAGTTAAACATTTTAAAGGCAATGCTACCAAATACTAATTGAATGTATGTAAACTTGTGACCCACTGGGAATGTGATGAAAGAACTAAAAGCTGAAATATTTTTTTTTCTCTACTATTATTATGACATTTCACATTATTTGTGTTCTTGATCATTTTTGTTCAATTTTCTTTGACACTTAAGAAGTGATAAAGCCACAAACCAGTTCCCCATACAACCAGCAGTTAGTACCACAACACCGCATATTTGGGTAAGAAATGTAATGATGTGTTTTGTGAGTGTTGTTAACATCTGCCTAAGTTACTGCCTAGATCTACCAGCCTGGACAACCGGACGATGGGTCCCTGACGGAGATCCCCAACCTTGACATCCCTGCCCATTCTTGGGGTGGTCTGCAGCTCGCAGAATTTCTACCAGGGTAAATCACCAGAGGGGGACTGCAACGATGATCCACAACCAGGACATCCCATGGTAATTTTTATGCTGGGTTGCAACTTGCAGAATATTGCCAAGGTTGAACCCACCAGAGGGGGACTGTCATGACTCTTCTGGGTGAGGATCAAAGGCCTCAGATCAGCTTGGTAAATAGCTGACAACAACCAGACCCTCTTACCCACAGAATACTTTTTTACACCTTAAAGGGTGCTTTGCTGTTTTTGGCCAGCGGAATGACCTTTTTTCTCCCTTCAGGCCTGAGGGCACACTCCATCTTAGATTGCTACCAACCTCAGTAATTGACCGTCCAGGTTGACAGTTCTAGATGGTTTGTCCTTATTTATAGTTAGCAATAATTTTTTCAACTCTTCAACACTAACTTTGCGGAATTCAAAGCTACAGTGCTTTGCTTTCATAATTTTGGTCAGTAATGCATGACTATGAAGGACCAGCGTTTGTAGACAATGTAGACAATTGTAAAAATAAAGAAAAACCCTGGAATGAGTAGGTGTAATCCAAACTTTTGACTGGTACTTGCTTAATTAATTAGATTCATATGATGGTGTTTCTATTCCAAGAAAATGAAAAACCCTCTGGGTTTCTGTTAAGATGGAATGGAAATTATGGCGCTGTACAATGTGACGGTTGGGAGTAGGCTACAGTACTGTGCTATTTAGCTAAAGAATCCCCTTGTCGTGCGGGCACGTGGTAGACCGAGGTTCAATTCCCCGACGGGGAGGAAGGAGTGGGCTGTCCTTATAAATAAAAGTTTGTTCTTAACTGACTTGCCTAGTTAAATAAAGGTTCAAATAAAAAATAAAAGCGCTATGATGAAACTGGCTCTCATGAGGACTGCCACAGGAAAGGAAGACCCAGAGTTACCTCTGCTACAGAGGATAGTCCATTAGAGTTACCAGCCCCAGAAATTGCAGCCCAAATAAATGGTTCACAGAGTTCAAGTAACAAACACATCTCAACATCAACTGTTCAGAGGAGACTGTGTGAATCAAGCCTTCATGGTCAAATTTTCAAAAAAAAACACTACTGAAGGACACCAAAAAGAAGAAGAGACTTGCTTGGGCCAAGAAACATGGGCAATGGACATTAGACTGGTGGAAATCTGTCCTTTGGTCTGATGAGTCCAAATCTGAGATTTTTGGTTCCAACCGCCATGTATTTGTGAGATGCAGAGTAGGTGAACAGATGATCTCTGCATGTGTGGTTCCCACTGTGAAGCATGTAGGAGGAGGTGTGATGGTGTGTTGGTGCTTTGCTCGTGACACTGCCTGTGATTTATTTAGAATTCAAGGTACACTTAACCAGCATGGCTACCACAGCATTTTGCCGCGATATGCCATCCCATCTGGTTTGCACTTAGTCGGACTATCATTTGTTTCTCAACAGAACAATGACCCAACACACCTCCAGAATGTGTAAGGGCTATTTGACCAAGGATAGTGATGGAGTGCTGCATCAGATGACCTAGCCTCCACAATCACCCGACCTCAAACCAATTGAGATAGTTTGGGATGAGTTGAACTGCAGAGTGAAGGAAAGCAGCCAGCAAGTGCTCGGCGTATGTGGGAACTCATTCAAGACGGTTGCAAAAGCATTCCAGGTGAAGGTGGTTTAGAGAATGCCAAGAGTGTGCAAAGCTGCCATAAAAGCAAAGGATGGCTACTTTGAAGAATCTAAAATATATTTGATTTGTTTAACACTTTTTTTGTTACTATATGATTCCATGTGTTATTTCATAGTTTTGATGTCTTAACTATTATTATACAATGTAGAAAATAAATAGTAAAAATAAAGAAAAACCCTTGGATGAGTAGGTCTGTCCAAACTTTTGACTAGTACTGTATAAGAGGGTTCTAGCGTAGTTTTTCCATTTTAGTTTTCAGGGAACATATGTCTATAAAATTCTTACTCAAAACATGCCACAGTTTCGTTACCTGAGAACAAACTAGCAAACACCTTCTCCCATTCCTTTAAGTACCTGTGTAATATCAGAGTTCAGCCCCCTGCTCTTCCCTGACTTCCGTTGGAATTTTTATTTGTCATTTTGGTCCTAACTTATTTATTTGGCTCCAAAACTGTTGAGGATTTCTTGTCTGTATTTCCTCAAGGTGTAATAGCTGCCCTCCCTGATATCTCCAGTTGAATAGGCGCAGTCTTTTATCAAGCACATGCTGTTTTTTCTTAAATTCCTTCCTCTCTTGTATTCCTGTCTACACTGTAAAAATAAGTACTCAGCCTTGCGCATTACAGACCATTGTTACCTTAACTCATCATTCCAATAAGGCTTATTTGGCATGTAAACTTTCCTGGACTTGGGAGTGTATTCTTTATTTTTATAATGTTTTCCCATTTCAGAATATATATTATCACAAAATGTTTCATACCACACATCTAAATCAAATATTGCTTTGCAGAGTTTCGATGAGTTCCAGCAGAGCTCTTACATGCAATTTCAGAACATAGAATGTAATTTAGCATATTTATTTTCTTACATTCAGGCCTGTGCGGGGTATGTATCTTTTGCCCCAAATAATACATAGTAATACCTGGTTGAGAAAGTTTGTGGCCAAGCGAAAAGATCATAAATAAATACAATTATCAGGAAGTTAACTTTTTTCTCCAATTAAGTAAAAACATCCGCATTCTTCAACCATCTGTGAAGGGGGTAACAGCTTAAATTCCAAACAAGTTTCTAGACAGTCGTGGAGGGTAACTACATAGTCCACCACGGCTTTTCCTTTGCCAGATATGGATGTAAAGTTATCACTTAAGGGGCATATTCTTCCATTAATGATACACATTTTAGAGTCCCGAAAGAATTCTAATAGGTTTACCCCATGAGGATTAACAAAGTCATCCAAAGCAACACACAATGGAATATCATCAATATCATTTAGCATGAAAATACAATAGCATGAAAATACAACAAAACTGTGACGTATACGCTAAGAATCGGGAAGCAAGTACAGCGAGTGAATTTAATAAATAACATTGAACAAAACAAGAAACACGATTAGTGTACAGACATGACGATGGTGGCAGGTGTGCGTAATAATGAGTAAACTGTCAACATCGAGCACCAGAGAGGAGGAGCGGGAGTCGACAGGACTGTACCCACTCCCTGATGCGCGACTCCAGCCACAGGATGCCAACCAAAGGGACGGTCCCGAGGACCAGGAGCGGGCCGATCGCTTCAGATGAGGAGCAGGAACCTGTAGAGACAGCTGAGGCACGAGAGGCTGACGAGCCGGCTGAGGCACGGGAGCCTGACGAGCCAACCAAGGCTTGGGAACCTGTCGAGCCAGGCGAGGCATAGAATCCTGACTAGCCAGCTGAGGCATCCCCGGTTGCGTTGGACCCGACGTCACCAGTAAAAAAAAAAGAAAAATCCCTGTTGCTTCCCCTTGGTGAGGCGCTATTCTGTAACGTGTATGCTAAGAATCAGGAAGCAAGTACAGGGAGTGAATGTAATATATAACGGAACATTGAACAAAACAAGAAACACGAGTAGCGTACAGACATGAAACACAGAAACAGAGTCAATAACGCCTGTGGAAAGAACCAAAGGGAGTGACCGATATATGGGAGGTAATCAAAATCAAATCAAATTGTATTTGTCACATGCGCCGAATACAACAGGTGTGGACCTTACAGTGAAATGCTTACTTACAGCCTTAACCAACAATGCTTTAAGAAATTAATAAATAAATAAGTGTTAAGAAAAAATAGATAAGTAAAACATTTAAAATAGAAAATGAAAGTAACAAATAATTAAACAGCAGCAGTAAAATAACAAGCGAGGCTATATACAGGGGGTACCGGTACAGCGTCAATGTGCGGGGGCACCAGTTAGTCGAGGTAATTCAAGTAATATGTACATGTAGGTAGAGTTAAAGTGACTATGCATAGATTATAAACAGAGAGTAGCAGCAGCGTAAAAGAGGGGTCTGGGTAGCCCTTTGATTAGATGTTTAGGACTCTTCTGGCTAGGGGGTAGAAGCTGTTGAGAAGCCTTTTGGACCTCGACTTGGCGCTCCGGTACCGCTTGACGTGCGGTAGCAAAGAGAACAGTTTATGACTAGGGTGGCTGGAGTATTTGACAATTTTTAGGGCCTTACTTTACGCCTGACATAGAGGTCCTGGATGGCAGGAAGCTTGGCCCCAGTGATGTCCTGGGCCGTACGCACTACCCTCTGTAGTGCCTTGCGGTTGGAGGCCGAGCAGTTACCATACCAGGCATTGATGCAACCAGACAGGATGCTCTCGATGGTGCAGCTGTAGAACCTTTTGAGGATCTGAGGACAAATACCAAATATTTTCAGTCTCCTGAGGGGAAATAGGCTTTGTCATGCCCTCTTCATGACTGTCTTAGTTTTTTCCGACCATGATAGTTTGTTGGTGATGTCGACACCAAGGAACTTGAAGCTCTCAACCGGTTCCACTACAGCCCCGTCGATGAGAATGGGGTTGTGCTCGGTCCTCCTTTTCCTGTAGTCCACAATCATCTCATTTGTCTTGATCACGTTCAGGGAGAGGTTGTTGTCCTGGCACCACACGACCAGGTCTCTGACCTTCTCCCTATAGGCTGTCTCATCGTTCTCAGTGATCAGGCCTACCACTGTTGTGTCATCAGAAAACTTGATGATGGTGTTGGAGTCGTGCCTGGCCATGCAGCCATGAGTGAACAGGGAATACAGGAGGTGACTGAGCATGCACCCCTGAGGGGCCCCCATGTTGAGGATCAGCGTGGTGGATGTGTTGTACCCTTACCTACCCTTACCACAAGGGGGCAGCCCGTCAGGAAGTCCAGGATCCAGTTGCAGAAGGAGGCGTTTCGTCCCAGGACCCTTAGCTTAGTGATAAGCTTTGAGGGCACTATGGTGTTGAACACTGAGCTCTAGTCAATGAGTAGCATTTTCACATAGGTGTTCCTTTTGTCCAGGTGGGAAAGGGCAGTTTTGGGTGCAATAGAGATTGCATCCTCTGTGGATCTGTTGGGGTTGTAGGCAAATGTGAGTGGGTCTAGGGTTTCTGGGATAATGGTGTTGATGTGAGCCATGACCAGCCTTTCAAAGCCCTTCATGGCTACAGACGTGAGTGCTACGGGTCGGTAATCATTAAGGCAGGTTTAGTGTTCTTGGGCACTGGGACTATGTTGATGTGCCTGAAACATGTTGGTATTACAGACTCAGTCAGGGACAGGTTGAAAATGTCAGTGAAGACCCTTGCCAGTTGGTCAGCGCATGAAGATGATGGAGTCCAGGTGAGTCTCATGAGGCGTAGGTGTGCATAACGATGGTGGCCGGTGTGCGTAATAATGAATAAACTGGTGACGTCGAGCGCCAGAGAGGAGGAGCAGGAGTAGATGTGACAAAAACAATAATCTGACTCCCTATGTTCAAAGCACAAACCAATACTTCCTTCTATGGATTTATCGAGAATTTCGATTTCATATGCTTTCATCATATCAGACGGTACACATATTCCCACTACCCTAGAGCCCCTGGGGCATTCACATTAGTTTTTCTGTTGTGCCCACACCATACATACCCTTCAATATCAATAGTTTTCTGCCGACGCAAATGCCTTTCATTTATTGAGACAATGTCTGGGTCTAAGGGTTTTAATAAAAATATTTGTAACTTATTGTTCAAGGTTGTCCATCCGTTAGCATTCCAATGCGCTATTGAAATTGAATCTTTTAGGGGATAGAAAGCCCCTCAGTATGTTGTAGGTCTGTCCACCCCGTGTCCTTGACCGCGTTGTCCCTTTGGTTGATCTCGTTTCATGACCCGTCCGCTTCCCGTGACGAAATAGTCCTTTCCTCCTGGTATATGTAATCATCTTATCCAGCCACACTGATTCCAGACCTGCTCTCTTATTTGTTATGGGGAAGGCCAGTGGGGTAAGTAACTGATCTTGACACAGGTCTTGGTAGTGGTGGTCAGCTAGTGAAGAGGTCCCTATGTAATCACATCACGTAGCCTAGACTGGTCTTTTACCTACTTACTTTGAATCGTGGGAAAGCCAAATTCAGTTTTTATAAGAAAAGACAATCGAGTTTGACATTTTTCAAGTGCAAAAATACAGAGAAAGATTTGACATTTTTCAAGTCCAAAAATACAGAGAAAGATGTTGAATCAAACCCAGAACGAGCCAGAGAACTGTCAGTGCCAGAGGAGAGGAGTGAGGGGCAAACTGTTCCTGATGGCGATGCTAATCCCGCCAGTTCAGCATCACCACCGGCACCTCCACTTGCTAGTAGACCTACTAGCGAGTCAGAGTCAGCGGAAGAGGGAGACGGGGTGCTGCGGGGAGTGGGAAGTGCATCCACCGACAACGTGCTCGGAGCAGGTGCAATTTGCAGTTCAAAAACAAGCAAACGTATAACCCCTGTCTTGTCATGCAGAATTCAAAGTTGGGCTGTACAACATGCAAAAAGGTAGTGAGCTTGGGTCTATAAACGCCTGGAGGGATTAAACTAGCAAAAGAGTGGGTGGAATGTAAATCAACATAAAAAAAAAACTAAAAGCCCTCAAAAGTGTTTTTAACATGCCTGAACCAAGGCACATTTGGCGGCAGGCAGCAAGCCTTGTAGTCAAGGCTAAAGAGGACACCCAGGTTAACAACATTTTTAACACCAAATAAATAGACACTACATCCAGTCTCCAGAATAGCCTTAGAAGGACGCTAAACATCACATCCACATGCCTGCTCATGGTTTTGAGTAAGAAGTTGACTCTCAGGAGTTAAATGGACTTGACATTGGGAGAGTCATTGTGGGAGTTTTTTTCCCTTTACCTTCACAGCACAGAACAAGTTTGTAAGTTTGTAATCTGAATATGTTTCGAATTATCACATAGGAAGGACACCTATATATTCTCATATGTGTGCTCTGCTGTAGCCTAGATTTATTTATTTTATTTGAAGTTATATTCCGATATTGTGATATTTGTTCTACTGCTACATTGATGCCTTGAAAATTATATTAAATTCAGGTCTTGTAAGCCCCACAGCTGAGTATGTGTGCATATGGTGGGTGTTCTGCAGTCTTGTCTAAAAATGTTGCTTTACATTGATGTCTAGAAAATTAGGCTATAAAAAATTCTGACTTGTGTAAGCCCTGCAGCTAAACTCAAGTATGTGGGCATACTGCAGTGACATCTAAAATTATTTGAACTAATTAGCACAATGTAGAGTGCTGTCCATTTCACCACCATAGATATTAGGCTACTTGGCTGCAACGTTGTGCTAAAACAAACCCGAGGTGCTTGCTAAGTTAAAATTAACTTGAATTTATAACAAAGGCCAGGGTTATTTAGTCAACAAATCTAAGCACCAGAAACATTCAACATTTACCTGACAACCCATATGTTGTCCAGGACATTGTGAATGGTATGGAGGATTTCTGTAAGGAGCGCCACGAGAACTCTATCTATGCGGTGTATATGCCGGAGATGAGTCGTTGTTGTTACATTTTTCATTACCCCCTACTCCACCGTGATAACATCTTACCAAAGTCTCTCGATTAAATATTTGGAGTGCCACTATCAAACTGCCCAAATCCAGGTGGTCCAAAAGACAGAAAGGGACCACCGCGGAGTTCCCACGGTGGTGAGGAAAGAACCACCGCCGCTCTGTTGTCGAATCGTGTCAGGGTTCAGAAAACACCTCCTCAGGAGCTCATTCCGCCCGGACTAGGTTGTCGTAAATGTCGTCTGTGCTTATTCAAAATGGAAATATAACCTATTTTGCTTATGGCTGAATGGAAGTCAGCTGTTATAGCAGCATAGGAGGGGCCAACTCCATTTTAATGTCCATGATTTTAGAATGAGATGTGTCACATACTTCTGGTCATGTAGTGTATCAGCTTGTTTACCTCATCTTCTGGAACCACAAGATGGAGCTGCAACATAATGAAATGTTTCTTATGTAAGGGGCAGGGCCAAAAGTGAAGAACTAAAAGGAAAAGACAGAAAAAGTACTTACATTCAACCGTTATGTGCATTTCCTCAGATGGTATTTACTTAAAGTTATCTTGCATACATATATCTTGTATACTAACCCTAAACCTAATTCAAATCATCATTATTACATGTCTGGACAGGTTAAAATTATTTGTCAGAGCACTGACCATCAATTCAACATCTATTCCACATTGATTCAATGTAATTTCATTGAAATTACGTGGAAACAACATTGATTCAACCAGTGTGTGCCCAGTGGGTGATTTTTCACCTTCCCCAATAATGTTAGATCAGAAATCTCGAATCTCTGGCTCCTTTAAATTATTTTTCTCACTGTTGACAATTATGTTTTTTGAGCTATTTGTCGTGTTTATCCCCTAAAAACTGGTAATTGGTACCATATTTTATTTTTCATACTTCATATTAAACGAGGCCACGCCAGAACTTTTATTGTGTTGTTTCAAAGTTTTCCCAGACATAGAGAAAACACTATATTATGCCCAGCTGCCCTATTCAAACCTTCCCAAAAAAGCTCTTGGTTAAAGATGATGTCACGCCCTGACCTTAGTATTCTTTGTTTTCTTTATTATTTTGGTTAGGTCAGGGTGTGACGAGAGTGGTATGTGTTGTTTTTGTCTTGTCTAGGGTTTGGTATGTCTAGGTGTGTGTGTGTCTAGTCTAGACATATGTAGGTCTATGGTGGCCTGGATTGGTTCCCAATCAGAGGCAGCTGTTTATCGTTGTCTCTGATTGGGGATCCTATTTAGGTTGCAATTTTTCCAGTTTTGGTTTGTGGGTTATTGTCTATGTGTAGTTGCATGTCTGCACTCATTGTTTATAGCGTTCACGTTCGTTTTGTTGTTTGTATAGTTTGTTTAGTATTCTTCGTGTTTATTCGTCTTACATTAAAAGTATGTATTCACATCACGCTGCGCTTTGGTCTCCTCACTACGACGAACGTGACAGATGAATAATAATTAGAGGAGCACTTATTGAGCCCATTTTGGAATCTAATCTAATCATTCAAAGTTTCCTCTCCCGGATTAAATTAAATAATTACAAAATGCTACCCAACCGATGGCTGACCTGCTCCAATGGACCCTCCGATTAATAGTCAGGCAGTAAACAATACAGGGGCCAATGGGAGTCTCCAATAGAGCCCTTGTCATGCAGTCCTGTGTCATGCACACAACTATTACATGGCTAACCTATGTAATCACGTACATATACATTTACATTTAAGTCATTTAGCAGACGCTCTTATCCAGAGCGACTTACAAATTGGTGCATTCACCTTATGATATCCAGTGGAACAACCACTTTACAATAGTGCATCTAACTCTTTTAAGGGGGGGGGTTAGAAGGATTACTTTATCCTATCCTAGGTATTCCTTAAAGAGGTGGGGTTTCAGGTGTCTCCGTACATGCCATCAAAACAGAGCATGTTCAATTATTCTCACACACCATGATCCCCGTGTGCAACAGGGATGTGGTAAATTCGAATTGAAGTCATTTCAGTAGAAAATTCAAAAATGGAAAAACCTTTTAAAAAAATTGCTTCTCCTATTTGGTTTATTAAAAAGTCATTGAAAATAAAATAATTTTTTTCAAAGTAAAATCATTTCAGTTTACCTCCTGAATTGACAGCTGACTTCTATTGACCCAAGCCTGGTGTGTGAAACACCGTCAAAGTTGTACACGGAACACGTGGGGATAAAACGTTTTTCACAATCACTCGTGCAATGAGATTCAACGTAGTCGAATGTAGTGTTTAGAGTTCATAACAATGTTAAAGCTGGACAATTATACTTTTTTCCCACATGGTTTGTGGTGCAGGAAATGTAAATTAGCACAACCAATGATGAACAAAGATCCAAAGCAGAACTTTATGGGGGTATAGAAGGCCAATAGTGGCATGCACACATGTAAAAGAACGGAATGGTTTACTGTCCTGCCATATATAGCTTAAGTGAAGTAACCAGGCAGATCATTGGAGATGTGGTAAGATGTCTTATTATGAAGTTATTTTTTGTTCATATTGACCCTGACCTGGGTTCCTAGAAGGCAGCTCCTGCAATCTTGCTTTGTACACCCCCTGGAAATCGTTTTGATGACAAAATATATTTTTTACCCAAATCTGTGTGTATAGGTTGACTGTATGTGTATGTGCTTGTCAGTGTCATAGGTTGATACTTGTATCAGCAAAGAAAGATAAATAATACCAAGGTAAAGCAAAGTAACTGCAGTCCAGAGCTTGGTGAAACGAAGGTAAAATGCAGGAACTACTGTGTATGATTGTTACTGCGTTGTAACATGGTTTCACAGTAACCTTTTGCAGTTACTGCAAAAATGACACAGAATTTTCTCCAAAATACAACACAGTGCAGTGCAGGTTTGAGGATCCCCTTTGGGGGAGCCCTACAGTGTACTGCACAGAGACATATTTTCATATGGCAATTCTGGCAAATTCCAGATGGGCTGGTCCAACTTTAGGCACACAGGGCTATCTAAATATATTTTGTTAATATATTATTGCTATTACTAGAGGAAAATAAATAGGCTGGTGTGTTAGAAATGCTTTGGCCGATGCTTGGTCCCAGTCTGTCTATGATACTGTATACTGGATGTGCTGGGATCTCCTTAGTTTGAGACCATTTATTAAGATGAGATTTGCATAACAGAATCCTCATTAAATCTGTAATTTCCCCTTGTTCCTCTCCTTGACCTCCAATGTGACCTAGGGGGCCTGGTCAGGACGGACCGTCAAAAGGCACTTTGTGCACAAGTTTAAATATATCTATGTCACTCTGCAACAAAAGTAGGCCTATATTTGAAATAAACAACGGATTTCCCTCCATATGCTTATTAGGATCGAAGGGGGACCTTGGACTTGTGAAGTGGGTTGGGAAGTGAGCGAACCCACACACACCATATAGACACCAGTCTGAGAGTAACGGGGTTGAACGGGGAGAAGACAGGAGGCAAGGAAACACAGACATACTGCTCTGAATTGTCCCCTGATGAGGTCATCCAATTCTGCGCGTTATTAACTTTCCTCTTTGTCAACAGAGAGCGATTCATTATGGAAGGTGCCTGCCGCCAGTTTCCCACAGTGTCATAACCTCTGACATTGAATGCATCCCAAATGGCACCCTATTCCCTATATAGTGAACTACTTTTGACCAGAGACCATGGGAATATGGTGCCATTTGAGACGTGTGTATGTATAGTCCCTGCTAATGTAACAGTATAACTTTAACCGTCCCCTTGCCCCGACACGGGCACGAACCAGGGACCTTCTGCACACATCAACAACAGTCACCCTCGAAGCGTCGTTACCCATCGCTCCACAAAAGCCGCGGCCCTTGCAGAGCAAGGGGCAACACTACTTCTAGGTTTCAGAGCAAGTGACGTAACTGATTGAAACGCTAGTAGCGCGTACCCGCTAACTAGCTAGCCATTTCACATCCGTTACACTAATGGGTATGCTTCGGGAAGGCTGTTTGCTTTAAATACATTGTTCTGTTTTGGTCTGGACTCGTGTCCCGGTTTTAAAAATCAGACGCGTTTCGGCTGCATGGCCTTCATCAGGGAGTACAAAGAAATAATACAATGTCCTCTTTTGAACAGCTTTTCCAATAAGCCCTAATTTGAAGAGGGAGTGGTTACAAAATTGATTGGACCTAGTAAGCAATACTATACACATTCAAAAGTGAAATACTGTAGCTATGTTATCATAAAAATGTCCGTCCAATTTAGAACACCTTGCTCTGTGGACAATCCAATCTATAGATGACATGAGTGGTTTTGCAGTTAATGAAATGCTTGACGTAATATTCCATTTTGGAAGCTGTGTCAACAAAATACTTTTTCCGTGCATGATTTCTGCAATGGTTACATTTAAAAGAGCTGCTGAATTGGAGAATCGCTTCTTGAATCGGGGCTACAGCATTCATGTCCTGAAAGAGGCTTTACTTGACAGAGAGTACTTGTTGCGAAGGTTAGTGCCTCGTGATACACCAGAGAGAGTTTATTTTGTTACAAAATACAGCACTGAAGCAGAGAACATTAAAAGAATCATTAAAAATAATTGGGGAATCATCCCAATTGATGTGATACGCTACTACGCCAAGTCTTTCCTGAGCCACCAGTCATAAGCTTTAAGAGATGTCCTACACTAAATGACAAATTAGTCCACAGTTATCTTCTGGGTGACTCTCAAAAAACTTGTCTTGACCACAAACCCAAGGGTTCTTTTAAATGTAACCAGTGCAACCATTTCAGAAATATTGCACAGAAAAAGTATTTTGTGGACACAGCTTCCAAAGTGGAGTATTACGTCAAGCATTTCATTAACTGCAAAACATCTCATGCCATCTATAGATGGTTTAAATGAAGATATGGATTTCTCACCCTTCCTGTAGGGTTGTGATAGGTCCATTTGCTGTCATCTAGTGGACATTTTGCTCAATTGCCCTCAGCTAAGTTTAGACTGTTGTTGTTCATGTTTGCTGTGTTCTAGTGTACTATGGAATATATTGCGTTCTTATTCTTGACACTTCTAACCAGTCACATATAAGGTTAGAACTACCTTTCTAAGTATTCTGATACTTCTAGCTTTCTAGCTGATACTTCTTAGCTTATTTTTATGATAACATAGCTACAGTATTTCACTTTTGAATGTGTATAGTATTGCTTACTAGGTGTGTCCAATCAATTTTGTAACCACTCCCTCTTCAAATTAGGGCTAATTGGAAAAGCTGTTCAAAAGAGGATATTGTATTATTTCTTTGTACTCCCTGACGAAGGCCATGCAGCCGAAACACGTCTGCTTTTTAAAACCTTGTTTCTATTGAACATGCCATACAAATAAAGGCATTTTAATTAAGTATATGAAGAGTGCCTTGGTCCTCCTTTCTTTTTGATGACCAATTCACCCCTTTTACCAAAGAGCACATTCTGTCTACCAAAATGTACTATTGTGTACCTTAGTAGCGCTTCCCTTCCTCCTCTTTCTACTAGGTAATTAAAGTAGTTTGAGTTGGGCCTGTATGTTCCATGAAATTATGCCTCGTATCAGAACAGTAAGCTAATACTGTGTGCATCCCCAAATGGCACCCTATTTCCTATATAGTGCACTACTTTTGACCAGGGCTCTGGTCAAAAGTAGTACACCATGTAGGAAATAGGCTGTCATTTGGGGCACATCCACTGTCTGCTCTCCTATCTAATATCTAATCTGGTTCATCCACAAATATGCCTAATGTCATTAAGGAGTTAAGTTTTTAAACATTTCATATTTGGATAACAACTTTTAACTTCAAACACTGTAATTAGGAAGGAATTACGAATATTTCCTTATTTAGGTGACCTAGATCTCATCCTTTTGAGCTTCAGCTTAAGGGTTGCGCATTACTCACACTGTCTTTGCAACAACAAAGCTGTTCTCATTAGAAAGTACACTAGATTTGCCGATGAGAAACAACAGAAAAGGCCCATTACTGGGCCATAGGTCAATAGCAGTCTCATTGTCGGATTTGGGAAACAAGCAAACATACCCACAACAGACTGCCATATGCAATCTCCCCTTTGTTCTTAGTTTTCCTCTCACAAAACAACAGAACAGGATGTTTTATAGGGCAAAATTGCCCGCCAAACCATAATTGACTGATTGGTTAACCAACGAGTCCTGGGTTTTCCAACGCCTCAGTGTGGCTTAGTTGGTAGAGCATGGTCCTTTCAAATGCTAGAGTTGAGGGTTTGATTCCAACTGGGGCCACCCATTTTTATTTATTTTATTTTATTTACTTAACCTTTAACAAGGCAAGTCTGTTAAGAACAAATTCTTATTTACAATGATGGCCTACCAAAAGGCAAAAGGCCTCCTGCGGGGATGGGGGCTTTGATTAAAAATACATTTAATTAAAATATAGGACAAAACACACATCACGACAAGAGAGACAACACAACACTACATAAAGAGAGACCTAAGACGACAACATAGCATGGCAGCAGTATATGACAACACAGCATGGTAGCAACACAACATGACAACAACATGGTAGCAGCACAAAACAGGTTACAAACATTGATGGGCACAGACAACAGCACAAAGGGCAAGAAGGTAGAGACAACAATATATCATGCAAAGCATCCACAATTGTCAGTAAGTGTCCATGATTGAGTCTTTGAATGAAAAGTTTGAGATAAAACTGTCCAGTTTAGTGTTTGTTGCAGCTTGGTCCAGTCGCTAGCTGCAGCGAAATGAAAAGACAAGCGACCCATTAATGTGTGTGCATTGGGGACATTTAACAGAATGTGACTGGCAGAACGGTTGTTGTATGTGGAAGATGAGGGCTGCAGTAGATATCTCAGATATGGGGAGTGATAAGCTACATCCAAATAAGCTACATCCAGTGGGTCTTGCGATGGGTATACAGAGATGACCAGTTTACAGAAGAATATAGAGTGCAGTGATGTGTCCTTTAAGGAGCATTGGTGGCAAATCTGATAGCCGAATGGTAAAGGACATCTAGCCGCTCGAGAGCACTCTTACCTGACGATCTATAAAGTACGTCTCCATAATCTAGCATGAGTAGGATGGTCATCTGAATCAGGGTTAGTTTGGCAGCTGGGGTGAAAGAGGAGCGATTACGATAGAGGAAACCAAGTCTAGATTTAACTTTAGCCTGCAACTTTGATATGTGTTGAGAGAAGGACAGTGTACTGTCTAGCCATACTCCCAAGTACTTGTATGAGGTACTCACACCTGTGGAGAGAAGGGCATTATTCTTACCAAACCACATGAATTTGTTTTGGAGGTGTTTAGAACAAGGTTAAGGGCAGAAAAAGCTTGTTGGACACATTAGAAAATGTATGCCTGCATTATTAGGTAAAAGCATCTGCTAAATGGCGTATATTAGTTAAAGTAAAACATACTTTATCTCCACAACCCTTCCACTAGTTTTGACACTCAATGTTCTAAGCGTGAACAAGCAAAATTTATAAAATGAACATCTTTGCTGTTCTACAGTATGGACCCAATTGATCCAAAGGTCAGCTCAGTCACTCAAAGATAAATTTTAGGGCAAGGGCTGAGACAGTAGTCCTTTTGAAAGAATGCATTCTAGGAAGTGAATATTCAAACGGCATAGGGTGGACATTTATGATGGTTAGGGTTAAGGTTAAGGTTATATTTAGAAACGAGGTTAAGGTAAAGGTTTGCAATAGTTTCAATTGGGTTAGGGTTAGGGAAACACATGAAATTTAACATTGGGTTAGCATACCGCTGTCTGCCGCCATTTATTTTCTGCCAGTCGAATGCATTCTACATTCTAATGCCCATCATGAAATTAATTCAGCAAACATGACCCCATTGGCCCAGTGTGGGTTTTTGGTAGGCAAACTGGGCATGGGCTAGCCCACACCAGCCCAACACGGGCTAGACCAGCATCGGCTAGCCCACACCCACCCTCAGCGGGGTTGATAGAAACCAAAAGCCCACACCCACCCTCAGCGGGGCTGATAGAAACCAAAAGCCTCCAGTTTTCAGGGGAAATGGAAGAGAGCCTGTGATGCGAGGCTCACAGTCCCCAGTGAAACAACAAGCGGATGAGCGTACGACTGGAAAACATGGAGCGTTCTGAGAAAGTATTAAAGGAAGCACTAAATAAAACGTGCAATATTCCTTTGTCGGAGATTACATCATCGATAGATAACACTAGCTAACATCTGGTTAGCAGCTCGCTACAGCACGTTTGCTATCTCTGAAGTTGTTTCCATCTGGAATATTAACAAGGTGTCACTCAATCTTAACTCCTCCTCCACATTTACTGGATTGGTTGAACAGTGCAGAAGAGAACCTCCCCCAACAGTTTTTTCCCGTCAAGACCAGAATGTGGGGCATCCCACTCAGGCCAGCTGTGGGGCATCCCACTTTTACCCCTGCTACGTTAGGTTAGCCCACAACAATCCAACACTAGCTCAACACGGGCTAGCCCACATGAACCCCAACACAGGTGAGCCCACATCAAGCCCAGCATGGGCAAGCCCAGACCAGCCCAACATGGGCTAACCATTAAACACATTTAACTAAATACATTTAAGACTTGAAAATTATATTATTTATGCATTGAGTTCAATTGTAATAAATCAATTATAAATAAATACATTCCTATTAAATAATAGATAAAACTGATGGCATATGGTGTGCAATACACATAGGGCCAATACCATGAGCTCATATTGGGGCCCAAATGAGGGCAGCTGATCCAAAGGGTGGGCTTATTTTCAGGCGAAGTGAGGACTGCTCTCACCAGATATGGGCTGCTCACCCTGGGCCAATGCCTTGTCCCACCTCGGTCATGCCATTGCCTACAGTTTTTGTATGTACAGTATCTTAGTGCTGGACCAAATCCCCAATCCCCAAAATGTTGTGGGCGTAGGTACAGAGGTAGAACAAATGCCATATGAGCTTAGTATAACTGTTTTACCCTATCATAAGCCAAAATGGTTGTATTACTCTATAGTTTATGATTTTGTTGTAATTTGTGTTTGTAATGTATACAATATGTAATGTATATGTATTCAATGTATAGCTTCAAAATATACTTCATATTATGTTCATCTCATGGACTGTCAGCCCTTGCATTTGTATCTTAGTGGATGGATTTTGAGAGTGGTTACTCCATTTCCCCATCCCGATCTCTGTTTACCAAATACAATGGCATGGTCAGGCTGTTGAAATTACAGATTGGGACTTTAATCTTTCTTTGTGACTACACTTTTATATGTTCTACTTACATTCAGTGTACTAGTACACAATTAACTGTAACGGAACATTTCCATGCTGTCTATACCATTGCAGTAGCCTGGTTAAACCACACTGAACGCTGCTCTCACCATTGTTTGAATGTTTGACTTCACTTAGCCTGGGTAAACCAGATTGAACGCTGCACTCTCATTGCAGTACCACTGAACTGGAAGTTGCTTGGCATAATGCCTACATAATCATGATTAGTCATGTAAGCTTAGATCATTTTTGTCACCCCTAAGTAAGTTCTTGCAAAAGTAGGTGAGCAATGCAGCCACCAGTCAAACTCGAGTGTAGGACAATCATAACAGGATAATGCCCTTGTTTCAAGGGACTTCCTAAGAGGGAGGGATCAGCTCAGCGGCTTGGCTTCCTGGTATTGGGTCCACTGTGCCCTGTATGTGTGTCCTATTACTGGGTGGTACTCCAGATCCAAGGCCCCAGTATGGAAGGACCTTGTGTGTGTGTGTGTGTGTGTGTGTGTGTGTGTGTGGTTTGTTGGGTGGTGTGTGTGTGTGTGCTGTGTGTGTGTGTGTGTGTGTGTGTGTGTGTGTGTGTGGTGTTGGTGTGTGTGTGTGTGTGTGTGTTCTCGTGGTTTGGCATGCGCGTGTGTGTGCCCCAGATACGATCCAATATGGAGGGGCCCCGTCTGGGCCCCTCAAAGCACAGACTGTTTATTTAAAGCAGTGAGTCTCGTCACTTGAGCAGATTCATGCTCTAATAATTAAATTGAGTCATCTGGCTCCATGCTTTGTTGGCCACGTGCTATTCGGACACAGCACCCTGTGACTACTTTATTGTGCCTCTCTATAAACACTTGGGACATTCTCGGTTCAGTTCTTTGAACTGTTTTTTGACACAATTTGATTAGTCATTGTGAAGGGGTACATGAGGAACGGTCCATTGTTGGGGATGTGCTTCTACATGACATGTTCCACTGTGTTGGTATAAAAATAACTATGTTGGCAGATACGGAATCAATGGTGAAGCTTTCCTTAAAGTAGTCTATAGGCCGGGATTAAGGTGTCTACATTACTATAGCCTCAATAAGTGCTAATGAGACGGAGGCTGTCCTAATATGGATACCGTACACCATTGACACTAGATTTGTACATAGGCCTATACAGGGTAGCCGCCGCAATATGCTATATAACTTTAGTGAATGGACGGACCACAGGTAGCATGGTCTTATTTGCATGCAGAGTGAGAGGGGGTAATTATTGCACTCAATTAATTAAAGTTAATTCAGTAAGTGATTGGATAAGTGAAGTATTGTTTCCACCATATTACTCTCACCAGTCCTACCTTCTTAAATAAGTGGACGGGAAGGAAGGAACGTAGGAAGTCTGCCTTTCGAGGGTATTCGAAGAGGGTCAGAGTAGCACACATAGCTATGCATGGATGCAGAAGGGCCTTGATGTTAAAGTGATCTATGTCTCATTGAAGATCTAGATAACTTTTCTGGACTCTGGACTAAAAAGTATACAATATTACATGTTAGATCTTTAAAAAATACAACTTTTACATTACCCTGCAGTTTACCTATAAAATGGGCTGACGGTGAAGTAGACATACTTGGTATTCATATCACAAAAGATATAAATGAGCTCTCTACAATGAATTTCAATAGAAAACTTGTAAAAATAGACAGGATCATACAACAATGGAGAGGTAAATACCTGTGTATTTATGGAAAATTGCCCTGATTTAACTCCTTAGTCAAATATCAGTTTACTTACTTATTGTGCAGCCTACTCCTGATGATTCGTTTTTTCAAATCATGAGCAACATTGTTTACGCTTTATCTGGGATGCTAAACCAGACAAGATAAAGCATGCCTATCTATATAATGAATATGAACTGGGTGGATTGAGATGATTAAATATAAAAGCACCAAAACTCTCTAAAAGCTTCACTTATCCAAAAGTTTTACCTGAACCTTAAATGGTTCTCAAGTAAATTACTAAGAAAAGCTCATCCATTGTTTAAAAATAGCCTTTTTGCCTTTGTCCTGATTGCCATGTCTCCTGATTACCATGTCTCATTTTCGATTAATTGAAAATGAATAATTTTTCAAAGTATCTCTCTTTTTCAAATAAGCTGGCTACAATTTCAATTTCATCCCCCTGAAAAGATAGAACAAATATTACAACAAATATTATGGCAGGTTGATAAAATACCTGTATTTATGGAAAAGATCTTTGAAAAGGGTATTTTGTTTTTAAATTATTGTAAATTGGAATGGTAGAGTTATGTCTTATATTGGAGTTATCAGAATTGTATAGGAAGGTATGCTCAATCCATGATTACAACCAATTGATTACAGCGTTACCCAAAAAATGGAGGAGGCAGGTGGCAGCAGGAGGAGGTAGGGAACTGTTCTGTCTGCCCAATATAAAGGATCAAAACTGGTAGACAAATAAAAGTAGCATAAATAGGAAAGTATACCAGTTTCATTTGAGGACCAGGATGTTAACAGCTGTGCCATACAGATTGCAAAATAGTTGGGAAGAGATTTTTGATGTACCAATTCCATGCTACAGGGTGTATGAGTCGATATATAAAATGGGGAATGGAATTTATTATTTTTCGGGGACTGTGGGGGGGGGGGGGGGGGACGGCGGATGGTTGAGGGGCATCTCTTGGGGAACTGTAGGGGGGATCTTGGAGGGCTGGTGACCTAGCAGTTTGGAGCTTGGGCCGGTGGCTGATTGGTCGCTGGATCGGGTCCCCATTTTTGACCTCGTGGGAGATCTGTCAACGTGCCCTTGAGCAGGGAGTTGACTCTGGTTGCTTCTGTGGGTCGCTCTGGATGCGAGTCTGTTAGATTACTGAATGTGATGTAGATGTTGAGCAACTTCACTGCAAATAGATTGCATGCTATAATATTCGATAATAAAAAATATATATATATATTTTTTTCATGTTTCCTGTTCGAGGCAGCTGGCTCTGCAGTGCAGACCCCCATCGGATCCTGCAATAAGGATAGAGAGTAGTAGAACAGTAGGGAGGAGACAGGGAGGTGGTAGGAACGCAGCAAGCAAACACACAGGTTAGTGGTGGAACAGGTGAGTATAAATGCAGGTAATGATTAGGTAGAGGGGAGGGGTTGATAGTGTTTTGGGTGTGGTCTTTCCATCTGAACTTAGCTAACTATAGCTGAATTTCACTAGGTACAGACCACACCTTCAACATAGTAGTTTTAAAGATTTTACTGTAAGGTAATGGGAGGTAGCTGAGATAGTTTGGTGAAGCTCGAGGTAGGTAGAGGTGTGGTTATCAGTAGGTTGATGAAGAGCGGGCACCGATTTGGAAGGGGGAGAAGGGCCGTGGTGAGGGAGGTGACCAAAAACACGATGGTCACTCTGACAGAGCTCCAGAGTTCCTCTGTGGAGATGGGAGAACCTTCTAGAAGGACAACCATCTCTGCAGCACTCCACCAGTCAGACAGAAGCCACTCCTCAGTAAAAGGCACATGACAGCCCGCTTGGTGTTTGCTAAAAGGCACCTAAAGGACTATGAGAAACAAGATTCTCTGGTCTGATGAAACCAAGTTTCAACGTATTGGCCCAAATGCTAAGCGTCATGTCTGGAGGAAACCTGGCACCATTCCTATGGTTAAGCATGGTGGTGGCAGCATCATCCTGTGGGGATGTTTTTCAGCGGCAGGGACTGGGAGACTAGTCAGGATCGAGGGAAAGATGAACAGAGCAAAGTACAGAGAGATCHTTGATGAAAACCTGCTCCAGAGCGCTCGGGACCTCAGACTGGGGTGAAGGTTTACCTTCCAACAGGACAACAATCCTAAGCACTCAGCCAAGACAATGCAGGAGTGGCTTCGGGCCCAGCCAGTGCCCGTACTTGAACCTGATCAAACATCTCTGGAGAGACCTGAAAATAGCTGTGCAGCGACGCTCCCCATCCAACTTGACAGAGCTTGATAGGATCTGCAGTGAAGAAATGGGAGAAACTCCCCAAATACAGGTGTGCCAAGCTTGAAGCATCATACCCAAGAAGACTCAAATCAAGTCAAATCAAATCAAACCAACCAACAACTCAGTTTTAAAAAAGATGCACAAGAATTAGAGATTAAAGTAACAAGTAATTGAAGAGCAGCAGTAAAACAACAATAGCGAGACTATATACAGGAAGGTACCAGTACAGAGTCAATGTGCGGAGGTACCGGTTAGTTGAGGTAGTATGTACATGTAGGTAGAGTTATTGAAGTGACTATGCATAGATGACAACAACAGAGAATAGCAGCGGTGTAAAGAGGGGGGGGGGGGGGGGGGGCAATGCAAATAGTCTGAGTAGCCCTTTGATTAGATGTTCAGGAGTCTTCTGACTTGGGGGTAGAAGCTGTTTAGAAGCCTCTTGGACCTAGACTTGGCGCTCTGGTACCGGGTGGCTGGAGTCTTTGACAATTTTTAGGGCCTTCCTCTGACACCGCCTGGTATAGAGGTCCTGGTTGGCAGGAAGCTTGGGCCCAGTGATGTACTGGGACGTTCGCACTAACCCCTGTAGTGCCTTGCGGCCGGAGGCCGGGAATTTGCCATACCAGGCAGTGATGCAACCAGTCAGGATGCTCTCAATGGTGAAGCTGTGGAACCTTTTGAGGATCTGAGGACCCATGCCAAATCTTTTCCGTCTCGTGGGGGGAATAGGTTTTGTCGTGCCCTCTTCACGACTGTCTTGGTGTGCTTGGACCATGTTAGTTTGTTGGTGATGTTGACACCAAGGAACTTGAAGCTCTCAACCTGCTCCACTGCAGTCCCGTCGATGAGAATGGGGGCGTGCTCTGTCCTCTTTTTCCTGTAGTCTACAATCATCTCCTTTGTCTTTATCACGTTGAGGGAGAGGTTGTTGTCTTGGCACCACACGGCCAGGTCTCTGACTTTCTCCCTATAGGCTGTCTCGTCATTGTTGGTGATATGCCTATCACTGTTGTGTCATCGGCAAATTTAATGATGGTGTTGGAGTCATGCCTGCCTGGTCATGAGTAAACAGGGAGTACAGGAGGGGACTGAGCACTCACCACTGAGGGGCCCCTGTTTTGAGGATCAGTGTGGCAGATGTGTTGTTACCTAGACCCAAGGCTGTAATCGCTGCCAAAGGTGATTCAACAAAGTACTGGTTATTCGTGTGTAGCCCAAACTGTTCGGACGCTTCAGACAGAAGATGGCAGATCGGCTGTACCGACTTCAGACGAGTCCCAAGACACTTGTGGGGGTCATAGAGCAAAATGGAAAACACTATCGTGAGAGTCTCATCTTTCAATAGAGGAGTAGTTTGTCGGTCAAACCATTCAAACGCTACAGACGATTTTGTGAGAAGACAGATTTTTGGGATGTCTCATCATCTGACAAACACTGCTCTAGCTCCGTTACCTTTCACTGCAGATGCGGAAGTGTCACATCGGTGGATGCGGTGGATTAAATCACATCCAATGCTAACATCCAACAGTGCAACAGTGCTGTAGTATCTAATAATTCACAACAATACATACAAATCTAAAAGTAAAGGAATGGAATTAAGAAATATATAAATATTAGGATGAGCATTGACCAAAATACAGTAGAATACAATACATGCATATTAAATGAGTAAAGCAGTATGTAAACATTATTAAAGTGACTAGTGTTCCATTATTAATGGACCAGTGATTGCATGTCTATGTACATAGGGTAGCAACCTCTAAGGTGCAGGGTTGAGTAACCGGGTGGTAGCGGGCTAGTGATAGCTATTTAACAGTCTGATGGCCTTGAGATAGAAGTTGTTTTTCAGTCTCTCGGTCCCAGCTTTGATGGACCTGTACTTACCTCGCCTTCTGGATGATAGCGGGGTGAACAGGCCATGGCTCAGGTGGTTGACACCCGAGCCATTGGTAAACATTCAAGCCAGCTGGTCTGCGCATGCCCTGAGGACACGGCTCAGGATGCCGTTTGGGCCGGCAGCCTTGCGAGAGTTAACACGCTTAAATGTCTTACTCACTTCGGCCACAGAGAGCGAGAGCTCACAGTCCTTGGGAGGGGGCCACATTGGTTGCACTGTGTTATCCTCAAAGCAGGTGACGAAGGTGTTTAGCTTGTCCGGGAGCAAGACGTTGGTGTCCGCGACTTGGCTGGTTTTCCCTTTGTAATTTGTGATTGCCTGTAGACCTTGCCATATGCGTCTTCTGTCTGAGCCATTGAATTGCGACTCCATTTTATTATGCTAATTAGAATTCCGCAAGGGTGCGGACATCGACTCTAGTGTTATTGTGTTTCCATCAGGATTGTGACACTGAAACTTGTGGCGAGCAGAATCAACAACCTCTGCATCATTTAAGACTTGCTTTATGAGAATGTGTTGATGTTCACAGTTAGGTATTGTTAAGTAAATGCTAGCTAAAAAGTACCCAGGGCTTTGCCTTGGCTCCAAGTTAGAGCAGGTCTGCCGGCCCAGAGAAACACGAGTGCCGGTCTGCTGGAGGGATAAAACAGTTACTGATTTGAGCCCAAACAAAATGCTCCATTAACCTACAACCTACATTAAACGTTAAAAAAAACTATGTTTTAAGCAAAATTGTGTTTTTTAGATAAGTGCAAACTTCAAGGAGTAGGGCATTCAAGAAGTTGGTCTGATGGGAATCCGTGATGTCATTGGCCTCCCCCCTTGCTTGAGGAACAATAGAGCAGGGTTTCCCAAACTCGGTCCCGGGGCCCCCCCCCCTGGGTGCACATTTCGTTTTTTGTCCTTGCACTACACAGTTGATTCAAATAATCAAAGCTTGATGGATGATTTTTATGGGGGGGGGGGGTTCCCAGGACCGAGTTTGGGAAACTCTGCAATACAGAACAAAAGAGGAAAGGCCCACCCTCACTTGTGAGATATGCTATACAACAAAGGTTTGTGTAAAAAAAATCAACAAAAGAGGCAGCAGGAACGGACATCGCTGGGCCAACAGAGGGAGCTGTGTGGTTGGCATCAGCTGGAGCAGGCATGGCCATGAAGGCTGTGTCGAATGCCAGGCCGTAATCTTTGTTCAGGTACGAAAGAGAGAGGGGGAGATGGGAAGAGTACCTTTTGTTCAGTTAAAAAGAGAGAGCGGGGGAGAGGGAGTGTGGCCTGCCAGCGGGGTAGCTGTAATGCTGGAAGCTGGTAGACCGTCGGGGGAAGATGTAGCTGCAGGCTGTGTCGGATGCCAGGTCGTAATCTGTGGAGACTGGGTGAGATTCCATGTATCGATATACGGCAGTGGAGGCCACAGGGGATGTGTCATGGTGGACCTCTGGAGCGTAATAGGTGGATGTGGTTGTAGCCCTGGGGAGGAGGGGCAGCTGTAGTTGACCAACCGGAGAGAGGGAGAAGTAGTTTAGTGGAAGACAAATGGCACAAGGGAGAGAGCAAGTTAACAGAGACATTTATTATGGCAGGATGGACGTCGTGTCATTAAATAATTATAGCATTTCTAGTTTGACATTAGCATGATGCAACAATCTGATGTGTGGCCTGCCTTCACCTGGGCTGTTGTGTGGCCTGCCTTCACCTGGGCTGTTGTAAACGTGACTTTGAAAAATACTTTTAAATGAATGAATGGCACAATGTAGACTAGCAGCTGTATGTTGATTGATGCCAGCCCGTCTAATAATGAAATAACTGGAGTTGGCGCACAGGAGATTGTGGAACAGGAACTGCTTCGAGATGAATTACTGTATGGATGAATGACTGGGACTCGGATACTGTTTTCAGAATGTGGTGTGATGGCTGGCGACAGGGTTTCATGGGTCCACCGAGGAAAGAGGCATACGGCTTGCATGAGGCCGGGACCTAGATAGCAATAAATGTCCACCCGCTTGATATTTTCCGCTGGCGCTACGTCCAAGGCTATAAATTCATACCACCAGTGGGCGAGTGGAGTTTTCCGTTCAAGACATGATTTGCATCTCTGGCGGGTAGCCCCATTCAGAAGACAGCTATATGCCCACGCAGACGGCTTTTGCATCTCTGGTGTTTAGCCTCCGTCCAGAAGACAGCTATAAGCCATAGGCAAGCCATTTAGCCATGAGTTAAATTCGACCTGCCACCTTCCAGCTAACCACAGCAAGCCAGAGACTGCAAGCTGTTTTTGTTGTTTCTATAAATATCTTACATTTGTGATTTTAACCTCCACACGTGGACTTAATCCATTTACAATCATTGCCAGTGACACAACAAGTGATATGCCTACATCTAATAATTTACAGTTTAAGTAGATTAATGATATATTAATTATGCCCCAAAATGGCCTACATTTAACATTGATTTAATATAAGCTACTATATATTTAAAATAAAAAAATTATTTCACCTTTATTTAACCAGGTAGGCAAGTTGAGAACAAGTTCTCATTTGCAACTGTGACCTGGCCAAGATAAAGCAAAGCAGTTCGACACATACAACAACACAGAGTTACACATGGAATAAACAAACATACAATCAATAATACAGTAGAAAAATCTATATACAGCATGTGCAAATGGGGTAGGATAAAGAGAGGTAAGGCAATAAATAGGCCATGGTGGCGAAGTAATTACAATATAGCAATTAAACACAGGAATGGTAGAATGTGCAGGTAGAGATACTGGCGTGCAAAGGAGCAAGATAAATAAATAAATACAGTATGGGGATGAGGTAGATTGGATGGGCTATTTACAGATGAGCTATGTACAGGTGCAGTGATCTGTGAGCTGTTCTGACAGCTGGTGCTTAAAGCTAGTGAGGGAGGTAAGAGTCTCCAGCTTCAGAGATTTTTGCAGTTCGTTCCAGTCATTGGCAGCAGAGAACTGGAAGGAGAGGCGTCCAAAGGAAAAATTGGCTTTGGGGGTGACCAGTGAGATATACCTGCTGGAGCGTGTGCTACGGGTGGGTGCTACTATGGTGACCAGTGAGCTGAGATAAGACCGGGCTTTACCTAGCAGAGACTTGTAGATGACCTGGAGCCAGTAGGTTTGGCGACGAGTATGAAGCAAGGGCCAGCCAACGAGAGCATACAGGTCGCAGTGGTGGGTAGTATATGGGGCTTCGGTGACTGAACGGATGGCACTGGGGCGGCAGGGTAGCCTGGTGGTTAGAGCGTTGGACTAGTAATCAAAAGGTTACAAGTTCGAATACCTGAGCTGACAAGGCACAAATCTGTCGTTCTGCCCCTGAACAAGGCAGTTAACCCACTGTTCCTAGGCTGTCATTGAAAATAAGAATTTGTTCTTAACTGACCTGCCTAGTTAAATAAAGGTTAAAAAAAATAGACTGCATCCAATTTGTTGAGTAGAGTGTTGGAGGCTATTTTGTAAATTACATCGCCGAAGTCGAGGATCGGTAGGATGGTCAGTTTTACGAGGGTATGTTTGGCAGCATGAGTGAAGGATGCTTTGTTGCGAAATAGGAAGCCGTTTCTCTATTTAATTTTGGATTGGAGATGTTTAATGTGAGTCTGGAAGGAGAGTTTACAGTCTAACCAGACACCTAGGTATTTGTAGTTGTCCACATATTCTAAGTCAAACCGTCCAGAGTAGTGATGCTGGACGGGTGGGCAGGTGCGGGCAGCGATCGGTTGAAGAGCATGCATTTAGTTTTACTTGCATTTAAGAGCAGTTGGAGGCCACGGAAGGAGAGTTTTATGGCATTGAAGCTCATCTGGTGGTTAGTTTACACAGTGTCCAACAAAGGGCCAGAGGTATACAGAATGGTGTCGTCTGCATAGAGGTGGATCAAAGAATCACCAGCAGCGAGAGCGACATCATTGATATATGCAGAGAAGAGAGTCGGCCCGAAAATTGAACCCTGTGGCACCCACATAGATACTGCCAGAGGTCCGGATAACAGGCAGTCCGTTTTGACATACTGAACTCTATCGGAGAAGTAGTTGGTGAACTAGGCGAGGCAATCATTTGAGAAACCAAAGCTGTTGAGTCTGCCAATAACAATGTTGTGATTGACAGAGTCGAAAGCCTTAGCCAGGTCAATGAATACGGCTGCACACTAATGTCTCTTATCGATGGCGGTTATGATATCGTTTAGGACCTTGAGTGTGGCTGAGGTGCACCCATGACCAGCTCTGAAACCAGATTGCATAGCGGAGAAGGTAAGGTGGGATTCGAAATGGTCGGTAATCTGTTTGTTAACTTGGCTTTCGAAGACCTTAGAAAGGCAGGGTAGAATAGATATATAGACGTGTTGCTGTGCGTTTTGTTGCCAACCTTACTTTGCTGGCTGACAACTTTACGGTTTTTACTTTTTAATTACCGTTTAAATTTTTTGTTTTTCCCTCACAACTTTTTTTTCATTCAACTTTTTCACTCCGGACGCTTTATCTGGACATGGTTCGTCAGGACCTCCAACAGCCGAAGCTAAGTAGTAACATTAACATGATGCCTTCTAATTACAGTTGCTGTACTCATAATATACAGGAGAACGATCGCCTTACGGCGAGGATAGCTGTGCTTCAAGCCCAGCTTCAGACGCAATCGTTAGGCAAGGGTAATTTCAGTGTAGGAAAGGATGAAACAGCGTCTGTGCCACCAGTAAGTACAGATAGTAGTATAAATCCCCTCGCACAGTCCCCGCAGCCGGACAACTTTCTCATGGCTTCTGGAGGGAAATGCTGTAGGAATGCTCAACCGGTGTCGCTCATTCAGCCGACAGAAACTTTCAACCGGTTTTCCCCATTAAGCAGCGAGTCGGAGTCTGAGCCTTCTCTTGTCTCTACTCCTCGCGTTACGGGGTCTGAGACGACAAAGCTTCCCACCATTAGCTCTGACAAATTGAAAACCCTAGTCATTGGCGACTCCATTACCTGCAGTATTAGACTTAAAACGAATCAACCAGCGATCATACACTGTTTACCAGGGGGCAGGGCTACCGACGTTAAGGCTAATCTGAAGATGGTGCTGGCAAAAGCTAAAACTGTCGAGTATAGAGATATTGTTATCCACGTCGGCACTAACGATGTTAGGATGAAACAGTCAGAGGTCACGAAGCGCAACATAGCTTCAGCGTGTAAATCAGCTAGAAAGATGTGTCGGCATCGAGTAGTTGTCTCTGGCCCCCTCCCAGTTAAGGGGAGTGATGAGCTCTACAGCAGAGTCTCACAACTCAATCGCTGATTGAAAACTGTTTTCTGCCCCTCCCAAAAGATAGAATTTGTAGATAATTGGCCCTCTTTCTGGGACTCACCCACAAACAGGACCAAGCCTGGCCTGCTGAGGAGTGACGGACTCCATCCTAGCTGGAGGGGTGCTCTCATCTTATCTACCAATATAGACAGGGCTCTAACTCCTCTAGCTCCACAATGAAATAGGGTGCAGGCCAGGCAGCAGGCTGTCAGCCAGCCTGCCAGCTGAGTGGAGTCAGCTCAGCTATCCCCATTGAGACCGTGTCTGTGCCTCGACCTAGGTTGGGCAAAACTAAACATGGCGGTGTTCGCCTTAGCAATCTCACTAGGATAAAGACCTCCTCCATTCCTGCCATTATTGAAAGAGATCGTGATACTTCACATCTCAAAATAGGGCTACTTAATGTTAGATCCCTCACTTCAAAGGCAGTTATAGTCAATGAACTAATCACTGATCATAATCTTGATGTGATTGGCCTGACTGAAACATGGCTTAAGCCTGATGAATTTACTGTGTTAAATTAGGTCTCACCTCCTGGTTACACTAGTGACCATATCCACCATGCATCCCGCAAAGGCGGAGGTGTTGCTAACATTTACGATAGCAAATTTCAATTTACAAAAAAAATTATGATGTTTTCGTCTTTTGAGCTTCTAGTCATGAAATCAACAACACTTCCGGGTTGGAGCGAGCGGTCGCACTTCGCACTTTGGTCCGCAGCTAGCCAGCTAGCAAACGTCCACCGTCTACCGAATAGCAGCACTTTGGTCCGCAGGTAGTATAACTTTTCATTACATTTCATTATAGTACAACGGTGTTAATTTGTCTAATCTTAGCAATTTCTTCTTAGCTAGCACATAGCCGTCTTTGTATCAAAGATAATTGCGTAATTATCGTATTTCGTCGCCTAACGCACTCTACACTGCTATCTGCCATCTGCCCAGCAGCTAGCCAGCTAGCAAACGTCCACCGTCTACCGAATAGCAGCACTGTAGCAACTATTACACCCAACTGAACGACTTGATTAGTGTAGTGTGTTAGCTAGCTACATAGTTGTCTTTGCTGTCTTCGTATCCAAGATAATTGTGTGTAGTTAGAGTGTGAGTGTGTAGTTTTAGAGTGATTATCTTAATTTACCGAGGTTAGCTAGCCAGCTATCTGTCGTCCTTTTAACGTAGGAACACTGCTAGCTAGCCAACAGCTAGCCAACGTCTACCGAATAGAACTTCCGCACTCAACAACCCGGTCGCATTCCGCTTCGCTCCACAGTAGTATCACATTTCCATTTAATTTCATTACAGTACAACGGTTTGATTTGTTTGATCGTAGCTAGCTACATAGCTAGCTACATAGCCGTCTTTGTATCAAAGATAATTGTGTAGTCTAGAGCGATTTTCTAGGTTAGCTAGCCAGCGTATTGTCGTTCTTTTAACGCAACGTAACGTAATCAACACTGCTAGCTAGCCAGCTAGCCCCCGAATAGCAGCACTGTAGATACTATACACTCAACGGAACGACTTGATTAGTTGTAGTGTCAACAACGCAGCCACTGCCAGCTAGCCTACAAAGTCAACAACTGCCAGCTAGCCTACAAAAGTCAACAACGCAGCCACTGCCAGCTAGCCTACTTCAGCTAAGTACTGTATCATCTTAATCATTTTAGTCAATAAGATTCTTGCTACGTAAGCTTAACTTTCTGAACATTCGAGACGCGTAGTCCACTTGCCACTCCCAATCTCCTTTGCATTAGCGTAGTCTCTTCTGTAGCCTGTCAACTATGTGTCTGTCTATCCTGTTCTCTTCCTCTCTGCACAGACCATAACAAACGCTCACACCGCGTGCATCGGCCACCCTAATCTTGTGGTCCCAGCGCGCACGACCCACGTGGAGTTCCAGGTCTCCGGTAGCCTCTGAACTGCCGATCTGCGGCCAACAAGGCAGAGTTCATCTCAGCCTATGCCTCCCTCCAGTCCCTCGACTTCCTGGACTGACGGAAACATGGATCACCACAGATAACACTGCTACTCCTACTGCTCTCTCTTCGTCCGCCCACGTGTTCTCGCACACCCCGAGAGCTTCTGGTCAGCGGGGTGGTGGGCACCGGATCCTCATCTCTCCCAAGTGGTCATCTCTCTCTTCTTCTCCCTTACCATCTGTCTATCGCCTCCTTTGAATTCCATGCTGTCACAGTTACCAGCCCTTTCAAGCTTACATCCTTATCATTTATCGCCCTCCAGGTTCCCTCGGAGAGTTCATCAATGAGCTCGATGCCTTGATTACGCCTTTCCTGAGGACGGCTCACCTCTCACAGTTCTGGGCGACTTTAACCTCCCCACGTCTACCTTTGACTCATTCCTCTCTGCCTCCTTCTTTCCACTCCTCTCCCTTTTGACCTCACCCTCTCACCTTCCCCCTACTCACAAGCAGGCAATACGCTCGACCTCTCATCTTACTAGATGCTGTTCTTCCACTAACCTCATTGCAACTCCCCTCCAAGTCTCCGACCACTACCTTGTATCCTTTTCCCTCTCGCTCTCATCCAACACTTCCCACACTGCCCTACTCGGATGGTATCGCGCCGTCCCAACCTTCGCTCTCTCTCCCCCGCTACCCTCTCCTCTTCCATCCTATCATCTCTTCCCTCTGCTCAAACCTTCTCCAACCTATCTCCTGATTCTGCCTCCTCAACCCTCCTCTCCTCCCTTTCTTGCATCCTTTGACTCTCTATTGTCCCTATCCTCCAGCGGCCTCGGTCCTCCCCTCCCGCTCCGTGGCTCGACGACTCATGCGAGCTCACAGAACAGGGCTCCGGGCAGCCGAGCGGAAATGGAGAAAACTCGCCTCCCGCGCGACCTGGCATCCTTTCACTCCCTCCTCTCTACATTTTCCTCTCTGTCTCTGCTGCTAAAGCCACTTTCTACCACTCTAAATTCCAAGCATCTGCCTCTAACCCCAGGAAGCTCTTTGCCACCTCTCCTCCCTCCTGAATCCTCCTCCCCCTCCCTCCCCCCTCCTCCCTCTCTGCAGATGACTTCGTCAACCATTTTGAAAAGAAGGTCGACGACATCCGATCCCGTTTGCTAAGTCAAACGACACCGCTGGTTCTGCTCACACTCGCCTACCCTGTGCTTGACCTCTTTCTCCCTCTCTCTCCAGATGAAATCTCGCGCTCTTGTGACGGCGGCCGCCCCAACAACCTGCCCGCTTGACCCTATCCCCTCCTCTCTTCTCCAGACCATTTCCGGAGACCTTCTCCCTTACCTCACCTCGCTCACATAACTCATCCCTGACCGCTGGCTTACCCTCTCCGTCTTCAAGAGAGCACGAGAGTTGCACCCTTCTGAAAAAACCTACACTCGATCCCTCCGATGTCAACAACTACAGACCAGTATCCCTTCTTTCTTTCTCTCCAAAACTCTTGAACGTGCCGTCCTTGGCCAGCTCTCCCGCTATCTCTCTCAGAATGACCTTCTTGATCCAAATCAGTCAGTTTCAAGACTAGTCATTCAACTGAGACTGCTCTTCTCTGTATCACGGAGCGCTCCGCACTGCTAAAGCTAACCTCTCTCCTCTGCTCTCATCTCTTCTAGACCTATCGGCTGCCTTCGATACTGTGAACCATCAGATCCTCCTCTCCACCCTCTCCGAGTTGGGCATCTCCGGCGCGGCCCACCGCTTGGATTGCGTCCTACCCGACAGGTCGCTCCTACAGGTGGCGTGCGAGAATCTGTCTCCTCACCACTGCTCTCACCACTGGTGTCCCCCAGGGCTCTGTTCTAGGCCCTCTCCTATTCTCGCTATACACCAAGTCACTTGCTCTCGTCATAACCTCACATGGTCTCTCCTATCATTGTCTATGCAGACGACACACAACTAATCTTCTCCTTTCCCCCTTCTGATGACCAGGTGGCGAATCGCATCTCTGCATGTCTGGCAGACATATCAGTGTGGATGACGATCACCACCTCAAGCTGAACCTCGGCAAGACGGAGCTGCTCTTCCTCCCGGGGAAGGACTGCCCGTTCCATGATCTCGCCATCACGGTTGACAACTCCATTGTGTCCTCCTCCCAGAGCGCTAAAACCTTGGCGTGATCCTGGACAACACCCTGTCGTCTCAACTAACATCAAGGCGGTGGCCCGTTCCTGTAGGTTCATGCTCTACAACATCCGCAGAGTACGACCCTGCCTCACACAGGAAGCGGCGCAGGTCCTAATCCAGGCACTTGTCATCTCCCGTCTGGATTACTGCAACTCGCTGTTGGCTGGGCTCCCTGCCTGGCCATTAAACCCCTACAACTCATCCAGAACGCCGCAGCCCGTCTGGTGTTCAACCTTCCCAAGTTCTCTCACGTCACCCCGCTCCTCCGCTCTCTCCACTGGCTTCCAGTTGAAGCTCGCATCCGCTACAAGACCATGGTGCTTGCCTACGGAGCTGTGAGGGGAACGGCACCTCAGTACCTCCAGGCTCTGATCAGGCCCTACACCCAAAAACAAGGGCAGCTGCGTTCATCCACCTCTGGCGCTGCTCGCTCGCCTCCCACCACTGAGGAAGTACAGTTCCCGCTCAGCCCACGTCAAAACTGTTCGCTGCTCTGGCCCCCCAATTGTGGAACAAAACTCCCTCACGACGCCAGGACAGCGGAGTCAATCACCACCTTCCGAGGACACCTGAAACCCCACACTCTTTAAGGAATACCTAGGATAGGATAAAGTAATCCTTCTCACCCCCCCCCCCCCCTTAAAAGAGTAGATGCACTAATTGTAAAGTGGCCGTTCCACTCGGATGTCATAAGGTGAAACTGCCACCAACTTTGTAAGTCGCTCTGGATAAGAGCGTCTGCTAAATGACTTAAATGTAAATGTAAATCTATGCAGCCTACTCAATCACTTTTATAGCTACTGTTTACAGGGCTCCTGGGCCATATACAGCGTTCCTCACTGAGTTACCTGAATTCCTATCGGACCTTGTAGTCATAGCAGATAATATTCAAATGGTGAGTTTAATATTCACATGGAAAAGTCCACAGACCCACTCCAAAAGGCTTTTGGAGCCATCATCGACTCAGTGGGTTTTGTCCAACATGTCTCTGGACCTACTCACTGCTACAGTCATACTCTGGACCTAGTTTTGTCACATGGAATAAATGTTGTAGATCTTAATGTTTTTCCACATAATCCTGGACTATCGGACCACCATTTTATTACGTTTGTAATCGCAACAAATAATCTGCTCAGACCCCAACCAAGGAGCATCAAAAGTCGTGCTATAAATTCTCAGACAACACAAAGATTCCTTGATGCCCTTTCAGACTCCCTCTGCCTACCCAAGGACGTCAGAGGTCAAAAATCAGTTAACCACCTAACTGAGGAACTCAATTTAACTTTGCGCAATACCCTAGATGCAGTTGCACCCCTAGAAACTAAAAACATTTGTCATAAGAAACTAGCTCCCTGGTATACAGAAAATACCCGAGCTCTGAAGCAAGCTTCCAGAAAATTGTAACGGAAATGGCGCCACACCAAACTGGAAGTCTTCCGACTAGCTTGGAAAGACAGTACCGCGCAGTATCGAAGAGCCTGCACTGCTGCTCGATCATCCTATTTTTCCAACTTAATTGAGGAAAATAAGAAAAATCCGAAATTTCTTTTTGATACTGTTGCAAAGCTAACTAAAAAGCAGCATTCCCCAAGTGAGGATGGCTTTCACTTCAGCAGTAATAAATTCATGAACTTCTTTGAGGAAAAGATCATGATCATTAGAAAGCAAATTACATACTCCTCTTTAAATCTGCGTATTCCTCCAAAGCTCAGCTGTCCTGAGTCTGTACAACTCTGCCAGGACCTAGGATCAAGAGAGACACTCACGTGTTTTAGTACTATATCTCTTGACACAATGATGAAMATAATCATGGCCTCTAAACCTTAGAGCTGCATACTGGACCATATTCCAACTAAACTACTGAAAGAGCTGCTTCATGTGCTTGGCCCTCCTATGTTGAACATAATAAACGGCTCTCTATCCACCGGATGTGTACCAAACTCACTAAAAGTGGCAGTAATAAAGCCTCTCTTGAAAAAGCCAAACCTTGACCCATAAATATAAAAAAATTATCGCCCTATCTATCGAATCTTCCATTCCTCTCAAAAATTTTAGAAAAACGCTGTTGTGCAGCAACTCACTGCCTTCCTGAGACAAACAATGTATCAAAATGCTTCAGTCTGGTTTTAGACCCATCATTGCACTGAGACTGCACTTGTGAAGGTGGTAAATTACTTTTAACCTCTCTGGGATATGTGGGACGCTTGTGTCCCACTTGGCCAATAGCCAGGGAAAATGTAGAGCGCCAAATTCAAAAAAATTATATAAAATCAAACTTTCATTAAATCACACATGTAAGATACCAAATTAAAGAATAACTCGTTGTGAATCCGCCAACATGTCAGATTTCAAAAAGGCTTTTCGGCGAAAGCATAAGATGCTATTATCTGATGATAGCACAACAGTAACACAAGAGAGTGTAGCATATTTCAAACCCTGCAGGCACAACACAAAACGCAGAAATAAAATATAAATCATGCCTTACCTTGACAAGCTTCTTTTTTTGGCACTCCAATATGTCCCATAAACATCACAAATGGTCATTTTGTTCGACTAATTCCGTCCATATATATCCAAAATGTCCATTTATTTGGCGCGTTTGATCCAGAAAAAAACAGCTTCCAATTTGCGCAACGTCACTACAAAATATCTCAAACATTCCCTCTAAACTTTGCCAAAACATTTCAAACTACTTTTGTAATACAACTTTAGGTATTTTTAAACGTTAATATCGATCAAATTGAAGACGGGTCTATCTGTTTTCAATACAGGAGGACAACAAATTAACGCTACTTTTCTAGTCTTGCGCAACTCTCAAACAGTACACATAACGTTACACTGATTCCAGATGGCCGTACTTCTTCATTACACAAAGGAATAACCTCAACCATTTTCCAACGACTGGTGACATCCAGTGGAAGCGGTAGGAACTGCAAACAGGTTGATTAGAATCTAGTATCCCAATGAAAAACTCATTGAACAGACAGTGACCTAAAAAAAAAAGATCTGAATGGTTAGTCCTCTGTGTTTTGCCTGCTACATAAGTTCTGTTATACTCACATACATGATTCAACAGTTTTAGAAACGTCAGAGTGTTTTCTATCCAAATCCACTAATAATATGCATATCTTATATTCTGGGGATGAGTAGAAGGAAGTTGAAATTGGGCACGCTATTTATCCAAAAGTGAAAATCGCTTGCCTCCTACTCTTAGAGAAGTATAAATGCCGCGATCCAGGACCGAGTACTCTGCCTCTGTCCTCACTGCGTCCGTAGACTTTAGTGCTGGCCCTTTGATACCATCGATCACCACATTCTTGTTGAGAGACTTGGAAAACCCAAATTGGTCTACACAGACAAGTTCTGGCTGGTTTTAGATCTTAATCTGTCCGCAAGTATTATCAGTCTTGTCTCTTGTGACCATGGTTTGCTCCCTCTGAACAAATCAAACTGTTTTAAATGTCGGTGTTCTCTTAAAGATTTCGTTTTTAGGACCACTACTTGTTTTCACTATATATTTTACCTCTTGGGTGTGTCCATTTGCAAAACATTATTGTAACTTTCACTGCTATGCAGAGCATGACACACACAGCTGTACGATTTCAATGAAAATCTGTGACCAAGCCCCAAAATTGCCCTCGCTAGAAGCCTGTGTTGTCAGACACTAAGGAGTGGATGGTAGAAAACAGTATCTACTTTTAAACTCGGAACAAAACAGAGATGCTTGTTCTACCGGTACCACAAGAAACAATAGAGATCTTCTGATTGAATCTGACAAATAATGTTTGATGGCTTGAAGTAAAGTCGTCTCAACAAATAAAACCCATAGTAGGAAGGACTCACGCGCACGTTACTTCGTACCCTGATCATCTCTATTTAGCAGAACATAATCAACCGGACTGTATACGTAACATATGCAAAAAATCAGATACTTTCTGTCCAAAACAATGATGCCCAGAAAAAATGTATAATCCATGCATTTTGATATACTCAACTAGGTTAGACTACTGCCAATGCATCACTACTATTCTGGCGTACCCGGATAAGCAGCCACTAAATAAACTTCAGTTCAGCTGCTTAAATACGGCTGGCTAGAAATTCTGACTAGAACCCCAAAATTGATCATATTACTCCAGTACTTACAGCTCTCTACTCACTGGCTTCACTGCTTAACGGCCAGGGGCTGAGCTTTCAAGGTTTTCTCGCTAACCTAACAAAAGCATTACATGGATTGCTCCTACCATAATCTTTTCCGATTTTGCGTCTGCCGTACATACCTACACGTACGCCTACGGGTCACAAGAGGCAGGCCTCCTAATTGGTCTAGAATTTCTAAGCAAACAGCTGGAGCGCAGGGCTTTCTCCTATAGATCTAAATTTTTAATGGAATGGCTCTGCCTACTTCATGTGAGAAGAATGCCAGACTCAGTCTCAACTTTAGGTCCTTACTGAAATCATCTTTCAGTGGGTCATATGATTTGAGCCGTAGTCTGCGCCCAGGAGTGTGAACCGGTGAACCGGAAAAGCTCTTGGAGCAAACGCAACGACTACCGCCCTTGCTGTTTTGCCTGGCCGACCGTTCCGACTTCTTCTCGACTGGGATTCTTGCCATCTAACCCTATTACAGGGGCTGAGCTTCACTGCGTATACTGGTGCTCTTTCATGCCGTCCCTAGGAGGGGTGGCTCACTTGAGTGGGTTGAGTCACTGACGTGATCTCCTGTCTGGGTTGGCGCCACCCTTGGGTTGTGCCATCTTTGTGGGCTATACTCGGCCTTGTCCTCAGGATGGTAAGTTGGTGGTTGAAGTTATCCCTCTAGTGGTGTGGGGCTGTGCTTTGCAAAGTGGGTGGGGTTATATCCTTCCTGTTTGGCCCTGTCTGGGGTATCATCGGATGGGGCCACAGTGTCCTTCCTGACCCCTCCTGTCTCAATTCTCCAGTATTTATGCTGCAGTAGTTTATGTGTGCGGGGGCTAGGGTCAAGTTTGTTTATATCTGGAGTACTTCTCCTGTCTTCATCCGGTGTCCTGTGTGGAACTTTATGTATGCTCTCTCTAATTCTCTCTTTCTTTGTCTCGGAGAGGGACTAGGAGCCCTAGGAACATGCCTCAGGACTACCTGGCCGAGCTGCTGCTCCAGTTTCAACTTTTCTATGGAACCCTGACCTGTTCACCGGATGTGCTACCTGTCCCAGACCTGCTGTTTTCAACTCTCTAGAGACCACAGGAGCGGTAGAGATGCTCTTAATGATCGGCTATGAAAAGCCAACTGACATTTAAGGCTCTGAGGTGCTGACTTGCTGCACCCTCGACAACTACTGTGATTATTATTATTTGACCTTTCTCGTCATTTATGAACATTTGAACATTTTGGCCATGTTCTGTTATAATTTCCACCCGGCACAGCCAGAAGAGGACTGGCCACCCTTCATAGCCTGGTTCCTCTCTAGGCTTCTTCCTAGGTCTTGGCCTTTCTAGGGAGTTTTTCCTAGCCACCGTGCTTCTACACCTGCATTGCTTGTTGTTTGGGGTTTTAGGCTGGGTTTCTGTACAGCACTTTGAGATATCAGCTGATGTACGAAGGGCTATATAAATTGATTTGATTTGATTTGGGTCTAGAGTATCTCCCCCTTTGAAGAAGGGGATGACCGCGGCAGCTGTCCAATCAATGGGAATCTCAGACATTACGAAAGAGAGGTTGAACAGGCTAGTAATAGGGGTTGCAATAATTTCGGCAGATAATTTTAGAAAGAGAGGGTCCAGATTGTCCAGCCCAGCTGATTTGTGGGGGTCCAGATTTTGTAGCTCTTTCAGAACATCAGCTATCTGGATTTGGGTGAAGGAGAAGTGGGGTAGGTTTGGGCGAGTTGCTGTGGGGAGCAAAGGGCTGTTGACCTGGGTAGGGGTAGCCAGGTGAAATGGCCAGCTGTAGAAAAATGCTTATTGAAATTCTCAATTATAGTGGATTTATCGGTGGTAACAGTGTATGCTAGCCTCAGTGAAGTGGTTAGCTGGGAGGAGGTGCTTTTATTCTCCATGGACTTTACAGTGTCCCAGAACTTTTTGGAGTTTGTGCTACAGGATGCACATTTCTGCTTGAAAAAGCTAGCCTTAGCTTTCCTAACTGCCTGTGTATATTTGTTCCTAACTTCCCTGAAAGGTTGCATATCACAGGGGCTGTTCTATATTAAACTTGTTATGGATAGGGGGCAGCATTTTCACGTTTGGATGAAAAGCGTGCCCAGAGTAAACTGCCTGCTACTCAGTCCCAGTTGATAATATATGCATATTATTAGTAGATTATGATAGAAAACACTCTGAAGTTTCTAAAACAGTTTGAATGATGTCTGTGAGTATAACAGAACTCATATGGCAGGCAGAAACCTAAGACAAATCCACCAGGAAGTGGGAAATCTGAGGTTTGTACATTTAACATTTACATTTAAGTCATTTAGCAGACGCTCTTATCCAGAGCGACTTACAAATTGGTGCATTCACCTTATGACATCCAGTGGAACGGCCACTTTACAATAAATTTGTCTAATCTTAGCAATTTCTTCTTAGCTTAGCTACATAGCCGTCTTTGTTCAAAGATAATTGCGTAATTATCGTATTTCGTCGTCCTAACGCAGTCTACACTGCTATCTGCCATCTGCCCCAGCAGCTAGCCAGCTAGCAAACGTCCACCGTCTACCGAATAGCAGCCACTGTAGCAACTATTACACCCAACTGAACGACTTGATTAGTGTAGTGTTAAGCTAGCTACATAGTTGTCTTTGCTGTCTTCGTATCCAAGATAATTGTGTAGTTTAGAGTGTGTAGTTTTAGAGTGATTATCTTAATTTACCGAGGTTAGCTAGCAGCTATCTGTCGTCCTTAACGTAGGAGACCACTGCTAGCTAGCCAACAGCTAGCCAACGTCTACCGAATAGAACTCCGCACTCAACAACCCGGTCGCATTCCGCTTCGCTCCACAGGTAGTATCACATTTCCATTTCATTTCATTACAGTACAACGGTTTGATTTGGTTTGATCGTAGCTAGCTACATAGCTAGCTACATAGCCGTCTTTGTATCAAAGATAATTGTTGTAGTCTAGAGCGATTTTCTAGGTTAGCTAGCCAGCTATTGTCGTTCTTTTAACGGAACGTAAACGTAATCAACACTGCTAGCTAGCCAGCTAGCCCCGAATAGCAGCACTGTAGATACTATTACACTCAACGGAACGACTTGATTTGTGTAGTGTCAACAACGCAGCCACTGCCAGCTAGCCTACAAAGGTCAACAAACTGCCAGCTAGCCTACAAAGTCAACAACGCAGCCACTGCCAGCTAGCCTACTTCAGCAGTACTGTATCATCTTAATCATTTTTAGTCAAAAAGATTCTTGCTACGTAAGCTTAACTTTCTGAACATTCGAGACGCGTAGTCCACTTGCCATCAATCTCCTTTGCATTAGCGTAGTCTCTTCTGTAGCCTGTCAACTATGTGTCTGTCTAATCCTGTTCTCTCCTCTCTGCACAGACCATACAAGAACGCTCCCACACCGCGTGGCATCGGCCACCCTAATCTGGGTGGTCCCAGCCGCGCACCGACCCACGTGGAGTTCCAGGTCTCCGGTAGCCTCTGGACACTGCCGATCTGCGGCCAACAAGGCAGAGTTCATCTCAGCCTATGCCTCCCTCCAGTCCCTCGACTTCCTGGCACTGACGGAAACATGGACACCACAGATAACACTGCTACTCCTATGCTCTCTCTTCGTCCCGCCCACGTGTTTCGCACACCCCGAGAGCTTCTGGTCAGCGGGGTGGTGGCACCGGATCCTCATCTCTCCCAAGTGGTCATTCTCTCTTTCTCCCCTTACCCTTTGTCTATCGCCTCCTTTGAATTCCATGCTGTCACAGTACCAGCCCTTTCAAGCTTAACATCCTTATCATTTATCGCCCTCCAGGTTCCCTCGGAGAGTTCATCAATGAGCTCGATGCCTGATTTAGCTCCTTTTCCTGAGGACGGCTCACCTCCTCACAGTTCTTGGGCGACTTTTTT
>NC_036871.1:4360565-4365562 GCF_002910315.2 Salvelinus sp. IW2-2015
GTGAACCATCAGATCCTCCTCTCCCAACCCTCTCCGAGCTGTGGGCATCTCCGTGCGCCACGCCGCGCCCGCCCGCGGCCACAGCTCTTTGGATTTGCGTTCCTACCTGACAGGTCCTTCTACCAGGTGGCGTGGCGAGAATTCTGTCTCCACCACGTGCTCTCACCCACTGGTTGTCCCCAGGGCTCTTGTTCTAGCCTCTCCTATTTCTCGCTATACACCAAGTCACTTGGCTCTGTCATATACCTCACATGGCCTCTCCTATCAATTGCTCTCAGACGACACACAACTAATCTTCTCTTTCCTTCTTGAATGACCAGGTGGCGAATCGCATCTCTGCATGTCTGGCAACATATCAGTGTGGATGACGGATCACCACCTCAAGCTGAACCTCGGCAAGACGGAGCTGCTCTCCTCCCGGGGAAGGACTGCCCGTTCCATGATCTCGCCATCACGGTTGACAAACTCCATTGTGTCCTCCTCCCAGAGCGCTAAGAACCTTGGCGTGATCCTGGACAAACACCCTTGTCGTTCTCAACTAACATCAAGGCGGTGGGCCCGTTCCTGTAGTTCGATGCTCTACAACATCCGCAGAGTACGACCCTGCCTCACACAGGAAGCGGCGCAGTCCTAATCCAGGCACTTGTCATCTCCCGTCTGGATTACTGCAACTCGCTGTTGGCTGGGCTCCCTGCCTGGGCCATTAAACCCCTACAACTCATCCAGAACGCCGCAGCCGTCCTGGTGTTCAAACCTTCCCAAGTTCTCTCACGTCACCCCGCTCCTCCGCTCTCTCCACTGGCTTCCAGTTGAAGCTCGCATCCGCTACAAGACCATGGTGCTTGCCTACGCGAGCTGTGAGGGGAACGGCACCTCAGTACCTCCAGGCTCTGATCAGGCCCTACACCCAAACAAGGCACTGCGTTCATCCACCTCTGCCTGCTCGCCTCCCTACCACTGAGGAAGTACAGTTCCCGCTCAGCCCAGTCAAAACTGTTCGCTTGCTCTGGCCCCCCCAATGGTGGAACAAACTCCCTCACGACGCCAGGACAGCGGAGTCAATCACCACCTTCCGGAGACACCTGAAACCCCACCTCTTTAAGGAATACCTAGGATAGGATAAAGTAATCCTTCTCACCCCCCCCCCCTTAAAAGATTTAGATGCACTATTAAACCGTTGTACTATAATGAAATGTAATGAAATGTAATGAAAAGTTATACTACCTGCGGACCAAAGTGCGAAGTGCGACCGCTCGCTCCAACCCGGAAGTGCAAGGATGTAGGTTTTCAACTCTTGGCCTATCGAATACACAGTGTCTATGGGGTCATTTTGTACGGCTTCCACTAGATGTCAACAGTCTTTAGAACCTTGTTTAATGCTTCTACTGTGAAGTGGGGCCGAATGAGAGGGGAATGAGTCAGAGGTCTGCCAGAATGCCTTGAGCTCGTGACGCTCGTTCACGTGAGAGCGAGCTCTGTTCCACTGCTTTTCTACAGACAAAGGAATTCTCCGGTTGGAACATTATTGAAGATGTATGTTAAAAACATCCTTAAGATTGGTTCTATACTTCATTTGACATGATTCTAGGGACTGTAATATGACTTTTCGTCTGAACTTTTGCCTGGACCTGCCCGCCCGTCATGAGTTTAGTTGTGTACTGAACGCGCGAACCAAAAGGAGTAATTTGGACATAAATGACGGACTTTATGGAACAAATCAAACATTTATTGTGGAACTGGGATTCCTGGGAGTGCATTCTGATGAAGATCATCAAAGGTAAGTGCATTTTTATAATGCTATTTCTGACTTATGTTGACTCCAACATGGCGGATATCTCTTTGGGTTGATTTGTCGTCTGAGCGCCGGATTATTGCATGGTTTGCTTTTTCCGTAAAGTTTTTTTTAAATCTGACACAGCATTTGCATTAAGGAGAAGTATATCTTTAAATCTGTGAATAACACTTGTATCTTTTTATCAATGTTTATTATGACTATTTTTGTGATTTGATGTGGCTCTGAAAATTCTCGGGATGTTTTGGAAGCAAAGCCAAAATTTAAACTGAGGTTTTTGGATATAAATATGAACTTGATCGAACAAAACATACATACAACATACGTATTGTGTAACATGTTGTCCCGGGAGTGTCATCTGATGAAGAATATCAAAGGTTAGTGATTCATTTTATCAATATTTCAGTTTTTGTGACTCCTCTCTTTGGTTGGAAAATCGCTGTATGCTTTCTGCGACTTGCTGCTGACCTAACATAATGATATGTTCTGCTTTCGCCTAAAAGCTTTTTTGAAATCGGACACTGAGGTTGGATTAACGAGAATGTTCTCTTTAAAATGGTGTCTAATACTTGTATGTTTGAGAAAATTGAATTATGAGATTTCTGTTGATTGAATTTGGCGCCCTGCAATTTCATTGGCTGTTGGCTAGGGGTTCCGCTAGCGGAACGGGGTTCCGCCAGTCCTAGACAGGTTAATGCAGTGACGCCACAGGATGTTTTTGTGCTGGTCAAGGGCAGTCAGGTCTGGAGAGAACCATGGGCTATATCTGTTCCTGGTTCTACATTTTTTGAATGGGGCATGCTTATTTAAGATGGTGAGGAAGGGACTTTTTAAAGAATATCCAGGCATCCTTGACAGTGATGAGGGGTGGTCGTTTGACCGCAGACCCATTACGGATGCAGGCAATGAGGTAGTGATCGCTGAGATCTTGGTTGAAAACAGCAGAGGTGTATTTGGAGGGCAAGTTGTTTATGGTGATATCTATGAGGGTGCCTGTGTTTACAGATTGGCTGGTGTGATGGCTGGTGTGTTAAGCATGTCACATTTTAGGTCACCTAGCAGCACGAGCTCTGAAGATAGATGGGGGGCAATCATTTCACATATGGTGTCCAGGGCACAGCTGGGGGCAGAGGGTGGTCTATAGCAAGCGGCAACAGTGAGAGACTTGTTTCTGGAAAGATGGATTTTTCAAAGTAGAAATTCGAATTGTTTGGGTACAGACATGGATAGTAAGACAGAACTCTGCAGGCTATTTCTGCAGTAGATTGCAACACAGCCCCCTTTGGCAGTTCTATCTTGTCGGAAAATGTTATATATTGGACATTTTAGGGTTTTTGGTGGACTTTCTAAGCCAGGATCCAGACACGACTAGGACATCCGGGTTGGCAGAGTGTGCTAAAGCAGTGAACAAAACAAACTTAGGGAGGAGGCTTCTAATGTTAACATGCATGAAACCAAGGCTTTTACGGTTACAGAAGTCAACAAATGAGAGCACCAGGGAAGTAGGAGTGGAGCTAGGCACTGCAGGGCCTGGATTAACCTCTACCACACCAGAGGAACAGAGGAGGAGTAGGATGAGGGTACGGCTAAAGGCTATCAGGACTGGTCGTTTAGTGCATTTAGAGCAGAGAGTAAAAGGAGCAGGTTTCTGGGCGTAAGAGAATAGATTCAAGGCATAATGTACATACAGAGGTATGGTAGGATGTGAGTACATTGGAGGTAAACCTGGCATTGAGTATTGATGAGAGAGATATTGTCTCTAGAGACGTTTAAACCAGGTGATGTCACCGCATATGTGGGAGGTGGAACTAAATGGTAGGTTAAGGCATATTGAGCAGGGCTAGAGGCCTGTCCTCTGGTGCTCTCATTTGTTGACTTCTGTAACGTAAAGCCTTGGTTTATGCATGTTAACATTAAGAGCCTCCTCCCTAAGTTTGTTTTATTCACTGTTTTAGGCACACTCTGCCAACCCGGATGTCCTAGTCGTGTCTGGATCCTGGCTTGAAAGTCCACCAAAAACCCTAAAATGTCCAATATATAACATTTTCCGAAAGATGAACTGCCAAAGGGGCTGTGTTGCAAATCTACTGCAAGAATAGCCTGCAGGAGTTCTGTCTTACTATCCATGTCTGTACCCAACAATTCGAATTTCTACTTTGAAAAAATCCATCTTTCCAGAAACAAGTCTCTCACTGTTGCCGCTTGCTATAGACCACCCTCTGCCCCCAGCTGTGCCCTGGACACCCATATGTAATGATTGCCCCCATCTATCTTTCAGAGCTCGTGCTGCTAGGTGACCTAAAATGTGACATGCTTAACACACCAGCCTCATCACACCAGCCAATCTGTAAACACAGGCACCCTCATAGATATCACCATAAACAACTTGCCCTCCAAATACACCTCTGGCTGTTTTCAACCAAGATCTCAGCGATCACTACCTCATTGCTGCATCCGTAATGGGTCTGCGGTCAAACGACCACCCCTCATCACTGTCAAGGATGCCTGGATATTCTTTAAAAGTCCCTCCTCACCATCTTAAATAAGCATGCCCCATTCAAAAAATGTAGAACCAGGAACAGATATAGGCCCATGGTTCTCTCCAGACCTGACTGCCCTTGACCAGCACAAAAACATCCTGTGGGCGTCACTGCATTAACCTGTCTAGGACTGGCGGAACCCCGTTCCGCTAGCGGAACCCTAGCCAACAGCCAATGAAATTGCAGGGCGCCAAATTCAATTCAACAGAAATCTCATAATTCAATTTTCTCAAACATACAAGTATTAGACACCATTTTAAAGAGAAACATTCTCGTTAATCCAACCTCAGTGTCCGATTTCAAAAAAGCTTTTAGGCGAAAGCAGAACATATCATTATGTTAGGTCAGCAGGCAAGTCGCAGAAAAGCATACAGCGATTTTCCAACCAAAAGAGAGGAGTCACAAAAACTGAAATATTGATAAAATGAATCACTAACCTTTGATATTCTTCATCAGATGACACTCCCGGGACACATGTTACACAATACGTATGTTGTATGGTATGTTTTGTTCGATCAAGTTCATATTTATATCCAAAACCTCAGTTTTTAAATTTTGGCTTTGCTTCCAAAACATCCCGAGAATTTTTCAGAGCCACATCAAATCACAAAAATAGTCATAATAAACATTGATAAAAAGATACAAGTGTTATTCACAGATTGTTA